>NW_027192533.1:1238916-1318682 GCF_041956765.1 Thermoascus crustaceus | reverse complement strand
TTTTTTTTTTTTTTGTAGCAACCATATTCTTCGTACACGGAATGGAGCAGCTGATCGATCCAACCACGGACTACATGTACATGTACAGTAAGTCCACGTCTACTGGACAGTATCAGTATCTAAACCCGACCCCCCGACCCCGGGCAGTCGGCTTTTTTCTTACCATTTTAGTACTGAAGGTGAGCTGCGCCGCGGCCGCGGCCGAGCTCTCCTCTCCCCCTGTTAAAGTCAAGAGGGCTGGTGAGCTTCCTTGCACTCGCGTGGGTATTCCCAGAGCACCGGTTCGATGGTCCAGGGGCTAAGGGTTAGTTAGGGGTTACTAATAGGTTCTAATAGGTACAGTACCTAAGATTCGTTCGCCCTTTGCGTGTGCGAGGTCCCGAGTTCAAGTATTTATCCTGACCATCTTCCAGATGCGGAAGGCGGGAAGGATCCATGGCATCAACAAGCGAGATTTGATTTGATTTGATTTGATTTGACTTTGTCAGGTAAGATCAGAGGGGTACCTAAGGTACTGTACATGTACAGGGCATTTTTTATATACATAATTTAAATGTGATTTTTTTCCCCTGCGGATTGGAAAGCTATCGAATCGAATTGAATTGGCTTAGTTTGGGGAGGATGGGATTGTACTGTACTCCGCGAAAGTCTCTTCCTGGTGGCTACCAGGTTAGGTACCCACCTGGGTAACTTAGACGAAGGCTGATAGAAGGGATCCATCTGTAATTAAGGGTTTGTTGTCACGGTCACGCGACTCTAGGTAGCTCGCGGACTGACTTACCTACCTACCTAGCTTAGTACCTAAAGGCATCTAACTAAGTAGGTAATTAACTACTTGATTCTTGGGGACCAGTCTCAATAGGTCTTGTTATCCTTTGCAAGGATATAAAGATGTAGTATGCATAGAATGGTGGTATGCTATGGCATGATATGTTGCAAATAAAATGTACTTACTATGTACATACGAAGTTCCTTCTCTTGCGCTCTCCCTTTCTGTTCACGATGTTCTTCGACTCTGTACGTGAGGCATGTACTGTATATACGACGAAACCAGTACAACTAACTGCCTCCAGAGCATCTAACCTACTTAGTCTATTTACCTTGGCCCCTTGATCTCCCCAACGCCATACCAGCAGATGACAGCGACCCCGAGGAACGCCGCAATGACGCTAAAAACGAGCGCAACGATGCCCTTGGCCTCGAAGCCCGCTGGGAGCGGTCCAGGAGGAACATTCTCGTTCGCTAGTTCCAAAAAGTCCGTCGTGTTCCCACCCGCGTTGCCCTCGTAGAGCATCCCAGCCGCCTTGCACGCGTCGATGTGCGATTCGGGGATGGCCGCGATGCCGGATCCCAGGCCCAGGCTGCGCTTCTGCGCCTGCAGCTCGAGTGGGGCTTCGATCATCGTCGCGATCAGTCCGCTGTCCACATGCCACTCGATGTGGCAGTGGAAGAGCCACACGCCCGGGTTGTCGGCGCGGAAGCGCAGCGCGATGTTGCCGTTGGGGTTGACGAGGACGGTGTCGCGGCGCATGGGGACCGGTGGGTATGCGGGTGCGGGTGCGTCATCGAAGAGCATCGTCTTGTTGTTCGGGTCGTAGAAGCCGGCGGATTCGGCGGATCGGGCGACGACTTGGAAGTTGTGCGCGTGCAGGTGGAAGGGGTGCTTGCCGGGATCGTCGTTGTTCACGATGATTTCGACGATCTCGCCGTGTTTGAGGACGAAGGGGTTCGTGTTGATGCTGTATATGCTTGGGTTGGTGACTAACTCGGGGGGCGCGGTGAGGACGGTATAGAGTGTTGGGACTTTTTGATGGACGTAGGTGATATCGTTAAAAAATGCGCTGGTGATGATGATGAGTTTCTTTCCGTCTCTCTCTCTCCCTCTCGACAATGCAAAAGGGAACAGTAAAAGATAATATTGAGGACTGTTTGGGAGAATGTCAAAGTCAGACTTACTAGTTTGCTCCGTCACCAAGGTTGTCCATCTTGACTTGCAGGGTAATCTGGTGGTCGACATTTTCGAATAACTCCAGCCCATCGCTGGGAACGAGGGTGTAGTCATCAAACGGGTTAAATTCGTCCACCGGTGTAGGTTGTGGAAGGGGCTTCGCGTCGTCATATACCAAATAACCGGTTACATTGGCATTTAGCCCTTCTGGAACGGCGTCGAACATGTCCTGTATGGCTTAGTAAGTAGGTCATTGCAAATTTAACGCGTTGACCAGCACTCACCTCGTCCATACTGCCCACGATGGCGAAGTTGGAGGCAGTGTCGTTCTTCATGGTCACCAACACAGTGTACCTCTGCGCCGGGGTGATATACAGCATTTCTGCCTCGGCCTCCTTCGTCCAGACACCATCTGCCTCGATGATGCGCATTGTATGGCCCTCGAACCAGAAATACTGCGCCGCGAAGGCACCCATGTTCACGATATAAAAGGCGTACGTCTTCCCGGGCTCAACGGGAAATGTTACATTCTGCATGTCATTCATCACGGCTGAATCAGGCACCGGTTCAGCACCCGTGGGGTTGGTGTAACTCAGGAACGACTTGATCAGAGGAGGCATCTGGTCATGGTACCAGTCGGACAGGGTGAGAACAAATTCACCGTCCCATTTTCCCTTGTGTGGCGAGTTAGGGTCCTCGATGATCAGTGGCCCGCGCAATCCATCCGGGTACTGGCCGGCGTGGTGGGAGTGGTACCAGTATGTCCCCGGTTGATCCGTCTTGAATTCATCAGCGGCACCATTACAAGCATTGTCAAGAAGCAAGCATGACTTACAGTGAAATTATAGGTAAATGAACCTCCTGGAGGAATGGGGCACTGGGAAATAGCCGTGGGACCATCCATTTCGGTGGTGCCATTTTGGAACAGCCCGTGGAAGTGCAGTGAAGTTGACTGATTTCCCAATTGATTGTGAACATTAACAATCAACCTGTCCCCGATGGTGGTTCTGATCACAGGGATGGGCCATTTTCCATTGATCCCAATAACCGGGCGGACAAGTAAGCCATCTGGATTTGCCGTGACCCAGGTGATGTTAAAGTCATATATGTGTGTCTTTGCAGAAACGACCTGTACCCAAAATAATAATACGCAAAAGACGAAAAGGTTGCACGCTGAGAGGGCCATGTTGGCGGTCTTGACCTGGGCAGCAACGAAAGCCCCAGGACGGCAGAACACGATCAGATATCAGCGTACAGGCATGGGCCGATTTGCAACCGGGACAGCATGCAACAAACACCACTCCACACCACGGTCAGACCTGGGTGGGCAGAAAAAAGTGTTGGACACGATGAGGCCCACCAGCGCATCTGATAAGATGGGCCTATGCGTCAGGACAGCACTCCGCTGTCGGTGAGAGACGAAGCCGCTGTGAGATAAGAGATTTCTCGTCACCTGGCCGGGCCGTTCCAAAATCTTTTCTTCAAGTCACGGGCGTCATAAACAAGGTATTATAGGCGAGACACGGCTTTTGCTGCGGGACATGGCATCCACGGGGGGCGGGGAGACCAGAACAGTGTCCGGACGTCGGGAACCAAAGCAGCAGCGATTTTTCCGGCCAGAGGAAAGGAAAGAGGAAAAAGAAAGAGAGTGGAACACGTCGGGAGATCGTGCGGTATGACCTCCTCGTCGCCCGCTGGCGGCCCGCGCGCACATGGTGGTTATATTATCTGATCGAGGCCAGCCAAACTCTGTGCCGTGGCGCGGGCGCTGATTGACGCTTTAGCTGGATCAGATAAACCCAACGCAAGCCGCGAACAGCGCGCATCGCGATTGATAAATCCCGCGAACAATCTGATTAGATCTGCTCGCTGGACAACGCTGTTTTTTTCACGGTTTTTCATCCATGTTGCAGAACAACCCCCCGACATAACCTTGCGACAGTACAGCCAAGCATGAACTAAGCATGGCCCGGCCTTCATGGCAGCGTGTTGGGGCATGCTAAGCAAAAGCTTCGCTCCCAAGTGGTTCCACAGAGCTCCCCCGGCTGGGCAACTTTGCTTTGCGGCTTTGTTCAACCATGGCTTGCTCTAGCCTCTCGTGTTCCGGGTGCTCACGAGGCCGATGATAAGATCGATGGTACCATGATCCGAAAAATCAAAGATCTTTTTTGCTATCCGACATCGGCTCGAAAAATCGCAGTCCAGCGTCCTGATCGTGTTTTTCCTGCATCTGCGTTCTAGTAGTGTGGAGACTTCTTCCCGCCCCGGATGGATCTCTCTGGCACGGCATTTGTGTGGGCTTTCGGCTTTCCTAGAGAAAGAGACCAAAGGACTATCATTGCCGATCATTCCCACGACGCAGTATCCACGTAAAATTCGCCCAGCTGTTGGAGCGTTTGTCACCCGCGTGGTTGCTGGACCTGATCCCCGCCCTGCACTTATGTAAAAGTCTCACCTGCCGCTCTTCCCATCTGTTCTGTCTTCGTATATATATAGAGACCATTCCTGAAGGCGCTGCTTGAAGCTGCAAATCTGGCTGTTGAATGGTAATCGGCCAGGTTCACACTCTTGCGGCTTGTCACAAAATGGTCAACGTCTTCGCAGTTCCCGGTAAGTTTAACCGCACTATATGACCCCAGAAGGCTTCCTCAGGCCCTTTCCCTCCCTAGCTCTGCTGATTCCTATATAGTGTTCTTCATTGTCTTCCGTGAGACCCTCGAATCAAGTATAATCGTCTCCATCCTTCTAGCCTTCATTAAGCAGCAACTTGGCCCGGATCAAGATATAGTTGTTTATAGAAAGTTAAGGAATCAGGTACGCTGCCAGGTAAAAGAATACCGCTCGAGTTGCTTAAATGTTGACCATGTATCCTAGGTCTGGCTTGCGACAGGACTAGGCTTGCTGATATGCATCATCGTCGGCTGCGGTCTCATCGGCGCCTTCTATGGCATCGGCGTTGATGGGTGGGGAAGCGCTGAGGATCTCTGGGAAGGCATCTTCAGCCTTATCGCTTCCATAATTATCACGCTGATGGGAGCGGCAATTCTCCGCGTCTCCAAGTTGCAGGAAAAGTGGCGCGTCAAATTGTCCAAGGCCCTTGCAGCCAAAGACAACTCCGCGACCTCCTCCCAGACAATCAAAGCAAGGTTCAAGAGATTCTGCGAGAAATATGCCATGTTTATGCTGCCATTTATCACGCTCCTGAGAGAAGGTCTGGAGGCCGTTGTCTTCATCGGCGGGGTTAGTCTGGGGGTTCCGGCGTCGGCCATCCCGATACCAACCATTACCGGTATAATAGCCGGATTTGCTGTCGGGTATCTAATCTACGCGTAAGTTGTCCAGTCGTTAAGGTCCCGCGGAATACTAATCTTACTGACCTTCATTCTAGGAGCGGTAACTTCGCCCCTATTCAATTATTCTTGATCGTCTCCACTTGTTTCCTGTACCTGGTCGCTGCAGGTCTCTTCTCCAAGTCTGTTTGGTTCCTGGAGCAGAACCACGTATGTGATCATTACCTACCCCATAAAGTAGTCAGTTCACTGATAGCAGGTAGTGGAATCATCTTACTGGCGGTGATGCTGCTGAAACTGGGTCGGGACCTGGCTCTTACAACATCCACCAGAGCGTATGGCATGTAAACGTAAGTAACTCTTATTGACCATTATATTCTGTCCCAGTGGCTAATCTATGATAGTGCTGCAACCCTGAAATCAATGGCGGAGGCGGATGGGGTGTCTTCAATTCGATCTTCGGCTGGCAGAACTCTGCTACATACGGCAGCGTCTTGTCGTACAACTTGTACTGGCTTGCAGTGATCATTGGATTCCTAACCCTGATGTACTATGAGAAGAAGGGTCATTGGCCTTTCATGAAACCAAAGCAGTCCTCTCCTGGCGAGTTATCGGACCAAGAAGCGACTGAAAATGGTCAGCAGTCGGGTGTAGTGCTGACCAGCAAAGAGACCGCAGGCGCCGTTCCTTCGGCGGCGGTAAGGAGTATGGATGCATGAGTTGATGAGATATTCAAGAAGCTCTGGTTATGTAGTTTTGACGATTGAAATGGGTAGGTATGCAACGAGCGTTTATCATGGTTTCTTCCGAGTCGTTCTGTACCATACTGTGCGATGAGTTTAGTCACAATATTTTAGGTCCAATATAGGATAGGTATGAGTATTCTCTCATAGATATGTAGGAAATGTCTCGGTACCCGAGTGGTACTTCAATACATAAGACCTAGTAGGCGATCAACTACTACGAAACTTGTGGGAAAGACATAATTATTTTGTGTGTAGTCGCGGAAGTGGAGAAATCCCGGGCTTTCCGAAAGTCCTGTCTTATTCCCCTCAGACTCTTATTCAACAAATGCAAGAAATTGGAGGATTCATTGCCTGGACTGGCATAAGAAGAGAGTAAGGTTCCATGTATCCATTTTTGTGGCCTGAACCGTGAGGCATTAAATGTCATCAATGGTCCTGGCTCCGCTGAATCATCAGTCACATGATATGCCAGTTGTGTGCTGCACGTGCCTCCGTGGCGATCTCCATCACCGTCGGCATCTTCGAAATACTTCATCATATCCAATACCAGGCTTGGATCGGCCTTTGCCGCCATGGGGAGAACTCGCATGATCCTATGAATGAACGAAAAGATTTTGTTTCTGGGGTTCCCCGCTCCTATCCGTTTTTCGTTATCCTTGTGTTGTCCGCTACCAGTCAGGCGTCATGATAGGCATTTTGTCTCCACTCAAATCCGGCGACGAAGAAGCAGCTCTTGCATGAGGTTGAAATTCTATATTTCTGTTATACATATACACGGACAGCTGCAGAAACCACATGGATTCTTACCTTGACCCTCTCTTCAAAATACCCAAACTCGGACTGGGTATCTAGCATGGACTTTGAAACGGCGGGGCTCTGAAGAACATAATGGACTCGGAATATCCTCCGTTACCTTCTGCTGCTCCGAAAGCTGCTGGAGCCTCGAAGGTCTTGCTATCACGGGATGCAACACCTACATCTTCGCAGTCACCTGCATCAGAGGAGCCTTCTCTCATTCCTAATGGCTCTCAAGGCGTTAGTGCCACTTCGAGTGGCTCAAGACTGATATATAAAGTTATTTCAGATAATGGAGACGTGATTATCGAGTACACAGATGAAGATGAGCACTCTTGCAGATTGCCTTCTGTACGATATCAGTGGCAGGTCTCCAGTGACGATCTCATGAATAACAGCCCTTATTTTGCCGCCTTGCTTGACCCCAACAAGTTCTTTGAGGGTAGAACTTTTATGGAAAGGAAAGCAGAACTAAACCGGCAATCAGAGCTCCAAGTGCGTAATGGGGATAGTGAGCCTCCAAGGGATGCGCCTAGGAACGACTTGCCTACCGTGAAGCTCAACAATGTGGATCGCCTGCCGAGAAAACACAAGACAGATGTTATTGGCCTCTTCCTCAAAATACTCTCTTTCGATTCTTTAAGTGATTCTGAAAAGGATCATTTTGATGGAGAGCTCCAACGCCAGTCCCCGTCGCTGATCGCTGGTCTTATCGAGATAGCGGACTTGTTTAACTCCCCGCATATCGTCCGGGTGACACTCAAACGATCGGGATATGCTTTTGGGAGAGGAAAGGTCCCGCTAACCAAATTCAACTCAGCGCTGTTGAAGCTGAGCGAGGAACGCGTCCGGCAGATTATATTTATTGCAATCTTCCTTGATGAGCACAATATTTTCCAAATCCTAACGCATACATTGATCGTTCTTGGCTCGAAGTCGTGGGCCAACGAAGTTGGTGTTCCCGACCCCGGGAGTCCAAGTTGGTGGTATCTACCGAACGGAATAGAAGGTAATTTGGACGTTAATATTGCTATATTTAAGGATAGATGTAATGTTTGTTGGATTCTGCTAACACTGTTGCTGTTTAATCAGAAGAATTATATTATAGACGCCAGTGCGTTCTCAACACAATTACAGATCTTCAGGCACACTTTCTCCGTATTTACGGTGCGCTTGAGGACCCTAGCGATCCCAAGTCGTCGGTTCCAAACCCGACTTCGATGACACAAAATGCTGCACCGGGCCGAACCCGTCCGTTTCAATGCCGATGGGGTTTCAGCAATTCAAGAGCGTGCGATGCTTTCCATCTGGGCGAAATGACGCGCTTTTTCGCTATGCGCACGAAGACAATCTTCTTGGGGTCTACCTTGATTGACCCAGGCTTCTCCGTTGACCCTGGAGATGATTCGAACCTGAACAATATCGATCCGGCTGCAGAGAGTAGCTCTCAGCGTGCAGCAGCACAGCAGCAGGGCCCCCCGGCCGACATAACGGCCATCATCGCCTCTCTGAAACAATGCCCCGATTATCAGATCGATTCGAACCACACCGGCTGTGGTATCCGACGTCGACTTCTCCCTGCACTCGACTGCATCGAACGATTCGTCGGTGACGGGCGGGGCCTGCTGGGTCCGGTCCTGCGTTTCTGGAAGTCACCGCCCCCTACTAGCGCGAGCTCCTGGATGAACCGTTCTCTCCGCAGGGCCGAGACCATCGATATACGCTATTCAAAGATCATCTCCGTAAACTGCACCCCTTCGGATTCACTGTTCCCTGGACCCTTACCCCCCGGCTCGACCGAGGAGGACGCGAGGCTGTTCTTCACAGCGAAAAAGAGGAACTGGGAAACTTAGATAGTACTGTACATGTACCTTCTATAAAATTAAACTTCCTGGTGCACCTTGCGCGCAGAGTATTACCCAGCCGCAGCGTCATCTTTTTTTTTCCCCTGGTCTTTGGCTGCCAATGTACATACTAATGACGTTAGTTTAGTTGTACGGAGTACTTAGAATAGGTACTAGTAGGCGCGGAATGTTCTCGACCCCAGAGCGTCCGTGGGCTGGTGCTGCGATGTGACGTCCCGGCTAGTTCCGCAACATAGAATTCCGTTTTGGATTTTTGGAGCGTTCTAGAACGTGGAGCATGCTCCATGGTATTCACAGCTCTGGATAAGTTTAGTGTTATTTTCAAATTAGGGATCAAATTACTTCCGTATGTGGGCGGGTCTTTAATCTAATCTTAAACATTACCGGGTCTGTTATTTCACTACCCAAGCTTCAAGGGTGGCTTGGAAAAAAAGAGAAAAAAAAGAGAAAAAAATATAGATGCAAATTCCGAAGAATGTCTTCCTGGCCGGACTCCGTCAATCGTGTGTTGATGGTCGGAAATAAATAATAATAGATAATAACAATGCTTTTGCGCTCTCTCCAGCAAGGTGCAAGTGCTGAACTTCCACGACTAAACAATATGTAATAATATGCACGATATATGATATCGGCTGTGTGGGGGAGAGAAAACAGAAAAAAAAGTGCCATGCTTTTGTCTGGTTTTTCTTCTTCCAAGATAATAGAATCATGACCAGCCTTCTAAGAATATAACACCATGATCATGATCTTTCTACCCCAATTCCATATACTCAGCTTTGTGAGTCCTTTGCTCTCCTCTTCCCTTCTTCCCTTGTGAGTGGGTCGTTTATATTTATCTTTTTCTTTCTCAAGCAGAACTTTTGTATTCTTTTTTTTTGTCTGCGGAAGAAAAATTAAAAGAAAATGCAAGTAGTTACAGTACATATGTACCTAAGACCAAAAAATCGAACCAGCGACTTTTTTCTGAGATGATTTCTTTGTCCAAATATCTTTCCTTCTCTTCCATCATCCTGGGGCTATGTACCCGTTGTTCTGCAGCTGTACCACCAGATACATGCCCGGACGAATGCAAAAAATATTGTTTATATATCTATGTATAGCCGGAGGCCACCAAACATGGACAGACTAGGCAGACAATCTACACAATCTAGCAGATCGGATCGCCCCACACGTAGCCAAGCTCGAGGTCGATGTTCGCCGACGTGGGGAAGAAAGATCCCGTTATCTGGCCCGTTGCAGGGTCGTAGGGGAGGTACTCGTCATACCCGCTGCGGATGGATAACGGTTTCTCCGGCTTGAGGAATTCGAGGATCTCCGGTTGTTCCAGACCGTAGGGGAACGGGGGAACGGGAGGGTTTGTCGTCTGATCGATCAACGGACAGTTGATGGTATCCAGCGGGGTTGCTGCGGCCGTGAGATTGACAGTTGCGGGATCGGTATTGTTACTACTCGCGACACTGGGTTCGTTGTTGCTGCAGCTGCTGTTGCAAGGCAGGTCGCTGACATCGATGCCAACATGCGGTGCCAGACGGCGCAAGAAATCGTCACACAGCTTCCATGCGCGGTATGAGGCCGTACTCGACTTGGACATGTCATGGAGCCATTCGATGGCCTTTTTGGTTGCTTTTGAGACAGTCTCTGCTTTTTCGGGGACGTGCTGCGCCCGGAAGGCCAGCTCCAGGAGCAGGACTGTGGTTGCCTGCATCAGGTAGTGCAGAATGCACCACCACGGCGAAATCTTGTGCAACAGAACGGCATCAGGTGTGTCGGGCAGAAGCTTCAACATATGACAGGCCGACTCGACACATTCGGCTGCTGTCTTGCTGCAGAAGTCGTATGTCTTGTTGCCTTGTGAGTGGTTCGGGTCTAGGTTGCAAAGGCATGGCCGGGTGATGGCCGTTTTTGTGCTGTAGAAGAGAAAAGCCAGGCTCATCCTTTGACTCAGGATAGACTGTGGCGTTTGCAACGAGGTAAAGTCGTACGGTTCTGGTAAATTCAAGAGCCATGAATCTGTTTCGAGCATGAGACTCTGGATCGTAAACTCGATGCTGGGCCACGGGGATTGCACGGCTTCGGCACTGTACAGTTTGATATTAACACGTTTGGCGATGGAGGTCAGAGTCGAGAGTTGCAGAAAGTATAGCGACATGCTGGGTGGGAGGCTTTTCAGCCATTCAGCACTGCCAATCTCTGACACTTTCGAGGTAGAGGCCTCCGTATTTGTAGCTTCCATTTGGTCTGGAGTTGGCGTACTACTCGAGCAGTCGGCCGCACGGTCTTGAACAATTGAGCTCTTGCGCGACGGATTACTGATAAGTTGAGCCACCTCCTCCTTTTGAAAATCGCTCTCATCAAAGGGAACTGGAAGGGGTGTTGTGCAGGTGCCATCAATTATACAGGTAGGTCGGCCCGTCATCACGCTAAGTAAGTGCTCGATGGTGTATAATGACCACCAAACGCGGTACCGTATCTCTTTGGACGTGTCGGATGTATATATTCCAACGTTTCTCAGATGTAGGCCGAGAGCCTCAGCTCCACGGACAGCACTCCCACAGAGCTTCCATGATCTAGCCAAACACATCTTTGTGAGCCAGGGTCTAACCACAGAAGATAGCACCATTTCGGTGTAGAAAAGAACAGCAAGAGATTTGGGACATACCTGTTTATCTGGCCTGTTGATAGAAGATAGAAGGATGCCAGACCTTCAACTTGCAGCTGCTGCAGGTCAGGATGTTCAAAGAGCTGGTCCTCCATGCTGAGTATTCTTGCCCGTGAGAAATATACCTGGTGATCGTCTTCCTGATCTCTCCACTCGGCATGAACAAGATGGGAGTATTTAGCAGCGATTGCGAATATCAAGTTTAGTATGGCCAACCACTTATTTCCGGGCTTCACCGATGGTTGGCTGAAAAACAATTGATATTGTGAGACAAAGGTCGATATGCCAATGATGGGAAATGAAGGATGCACCGAGGTGAGGTAAGCGTTGAACAGCTTACCGGCCGTTTCACGCGAGGGTACTTCATACGCATCGACCTGCGTTCGAACAGCAATGTTCAAATCGTCCAGAAAGTAGCTGGAGGAAGCCACAGGGGGGTCACTGCTTGAAGCCAAAGATGGAGAAGACTGTCCATTCTGGACACCGTCGGAACAAGCTTCTGGCTGGGAGTCGGATTCATGGTTGAGTTCCTTACCCAACTTTTGTAGCCAGGTAATCTCTGAGCTTTTGCCAATAAATCCAGTGGCCCGCGCAGCCTCGTCTCTATTGAAATCTTCCTCAACACGGTCAACCTCGTCGAACGATCCGACTGAGGATGACCGCGAAGAAGGCCTCTCCGAACCGGAGCTTCCTGAAAATTTCCGGCCTCTCGATGCAGCTGCATACAGATCAGACTGCAATACCAGGCCATGAGTTGCCTCCTAATTTCATCAGACAGGCCAAGAAGCGAGACATGTCGTTTGTACGTACGGCTGTCATGGCGCTGTTCATAAGCTGCTCGTCTGAAACGCCAAAACTAAGGCTCAGCTTTCGAATGACCTCTTCGTATGCCTGTACTTTAGCAGACAAACTTGCCAGCTGCCTTTTACATTTGGAGTCAGTATATTCACAGTCATCAAAATTAATTGTCTATTTGTCGTACCTTTTCGATTTCTCTCTTTTGCCATCTGTATAGCAGCAAATAATTCCTGCCTCTCGGCAATTCCTGCAGCCAGATTTATCACCTGTACACTTCGTCTTTCGTTGCCTGCATGACTCGCAGGCTCGACGTACATGGCGACGGTGAAACCGTCCAGGGGAGGTGAAAGCGGCCTCCGCACCTTCCGGAAGCCTGGGAATTGCCATCTTCTTTGATTTCAGTCGTTCAGTATCATTCCCGGGAGAATGTGACATTGGATCATCCTAGTAATATTTCTTAGTTAATCCCATGAATGTACTCAACATTTCGTAATTGGGTATGTGGGCCCACCGTATTTGATAGTTGGCTACAAGTTTCTGTATCATGGTAAGCCAGCTTAAAACAAGATGGCTGCTCTGTCCATGTCTGGAATCGCAAGCTGTCCATTTGGAAACCCTCCGCGTGTGTGGGGTCTAATATAAAGTGAACGAAATGGTCCAGATATGGACTTCGAAAACATTAGCTATATCTTCTCAAGGTTCTCTGACAGACTGTCTTATTTACCTCCGCGGTAAGCAGTAGTAGAATTCCTTTTTGAAGACCTCAATCTGTTGAGACTATGCGTCTGGCGTGCACAATGAAGAGCTGTAAATGGCTCCTCGGTGATTATCATATAGAGGGATATGGAAGAGCTATAAGGGGGGGGGGTTATTTTCAACAGAAGTTGAAGTCCTGAGGTATCCAGGTTAAGGCAGGGATCGTGACAAAGATGTTTTATGGAACGTAGAAGAGAGTTGTAAAGACAGTTGATTTCGCCAAAAAGTTGAAGCCCTGAGGTATCCAGATGGGGGTACGAATGGCAACACGGAGGAAAGCGGATGGAGGCGTCCTATCCAGAGGTAACAAGACGTAGCTCAGACACATTTATTCTTGGGTTTTAGCAAGGGTTCTCCTATAAGCAACGGGTGCGTCAAAGACCGGAAAGTAAATGCGAGTGGGGAATGCGAGACATTGGAAGAGACACCATGGGAACCTGGGCATTGGGGTAGAAGCTAGCCAGTATCTAAGCCCCCTGCTATGAGGTTGGGAATTGGAGCTCGGCAAGGGGTCTGCGAAGGAATTGGCCCTTAGGGTAAGAGGCGGATGATATGTCCGACTCATCTACTGTCCTAGGAGTCGACAAAGTGGCGATCGTTAGAGCGCATGCAGAATCATCCCGAACCGCCTAATCAGCAGAAAATATTGCCTCTACAGAGGCACTGTTAGGATCTAACCGAGAGTCCGTCCCAACGCATGCATTAGGTTCGGGAATGGTCACGCAATTTGCCATCGATGAGTATCTCAGTGGCTGCATTCTTTGCTGGGCCTTCGTTCATACGATGATCTAAAAGTCGCCTTCCATATTCTCCTGTACGGGTCCTCAGTGGGCCAGACTCTCTCCATTGGACAGCCCGGTAAGGACCATGAGGTATCCCACCTAAAGATGTCGCCCCTTTCGACCTCTTTAAGGTTTGCTGTATTCTCCATCCAACGGCTTTCAGGGCTGAGGGTCAGATTGATAGGCAATGTTAACAAACACCGCCATCAGTTTTACTGCACTTCAATAGACCTCGCAATAATAAATGGAACTGGAAACTGAGCAATGTCCGGGTAAGAACACTCTCAAGAAGCCCATACATCTCAGGCAGGGTGTTACCTGCTATCAAGTACTGAGTATACTAGGTACGTAGTAGGAAATTGGTGGAGGGTAGCTTCACGTCCGACAGGACAGCCTCATTGGAACGTCTAGCAAGTTCTTCAACGGTTTTTGATTGTCTCTAGAGCTGTAGATCTTCAGGATGGTCGATTGATACCCGTTTTGGAGCAGTTGTGGTAATCGACTAGAAGTAGAATCGGTAGTTCGTACTCTCGTCTTTGATCCACTCCCTGTATGTATCAGCTGTCAACGAGGCCAACGTTTCGGCATCATTTTCGACTCTCCAGTGACGGATGGGTTTCCGCATTAACCGTGCGTGAACCGGTGGAAACGTTCTTGCGTGGAGTTGGTCGACGGGCAGAGGTCGAAACATGACTCGCTGAGGTAGACAACGATGACTTCGTTTCCAGCGATACCCCTGTTATTATTTGGGTATCCAAAACGAGACTGTTCGCCTTAATGCTAGGACGAAGTTGGCCCTTCTCTCAGCCTGCCCCGCGGGTCTTCTCACTGGGCGTAAGACGAATGTGGAAGGAAAATGATAATCCTGACGTCGTCTTCTCTACAAAAATAGATTATGCCGCAATTACGTCCCAGTAACTGTCTCGTACGAAGCACTCGAGGCTAGTCATGTATGCTGAAGAAGCTAACGTAAAAAGCAGTCAGTCCATGTCTTGCAGATAGCTACAGTATCTCAGGTTCGTACTCGCCACTTTCATACCTCCCTGGAGGTTGATATCCAATTATCTCCATACAGATCGTGAATGCTCAATGCGGGGGCTGGCAACTCATATGGAACCGTTGTGAATCAAGCTATGGCAATAACCTCCAAGGAACCCCCAGAAGGAGTATCTCGAGGTATAAGAGCAAGAATGCGGGGCAAAGTGGAGGAACTTGAGATGCTAAATGAGATGCTAAAAAAAAGTGGATGTATCAAAGCGTATCTATGTCGTAGCAAGGCAAAGCCATGTGTATCTCTCTGAACGCGAGGTCAACCTTCTGAAATTGTAATTTCCACGCCTCACCCGTTGCAGGTCCTGCTGTGGCCATACACGTGACATCTCATACGAATATACCTGGTACATACAAGTCCCATCGATATTTTCCCTATGAATAATCGCTATACCCCTATAACTTCATCTCTCGCAGTAGGAAAGAATAAGAAACGTCAAGCACTAGGACCTAATCACAACTTGAACCTGGCATGTAGTAGTAACAATACGCTATGTACCTGGATGTAAGTCCTTGGTTAGGGCCACTCAAAATTAACTTCAACTACAACCTTGGTTTGCCTTGGAATCAGTCGAATACTTATCCGTGTGGTGTCTCAAGTCAGGAAATGGTTACTATGCGGTTAAGCAGGGGTAATAAGCGTGGTATCTGAAGTGGTCTGACCAACGTTGCCAGTGGGTCGTACCTCAGGTCTACCTATCAAAGGCTCTTGAATTTGAAGGGTCCGCTTATCTAGCCTTAAGTTATCCGCTCGGGGCATCTGGTAGAAATGTACGGTAACATCTGGTAATTTGCGCGGCATCTACGCCAAAAGCACGTAGACTCCTTTTTGTGATAGGGAGAACTTGGCATTTTAGGATCTTTTTACTAAGTGGCAGCATGGCAGTACCGAATGGTATGGGGATTCGAATAGTCAAGACATGGCAGATCCGAAGATGATCATACTATTCGTTGATCAACCTGTCAGATCGGCGATCCCCATGATCGGCGAAATTTGTAGCAGGTGGTGGCGCTGTCGAAGTAGCCGGTAACACATCTTCATTTGCTGGAATTGTTGTCCAATCGTCTGGAACCGGTGCTCTCCGACTGATCTAGACCTAGAGCCAAGCTCGGTGGAGTGACATACTAGGTTATTTCCTGCCGGTCTCCAGTTAGGTCATTTAACAATTCGCATTACGATCTGTACGTTTTATTTGCCTTCTTGATGATGAATGAGGTTTAGTCTGCGTAAGAAATCGCATGTATTTGCCTTCTAAACCCAATGCATGTTGATCCAAAGGGGAGTAGTATTGCCTGAGGGCTGATGGGTTGGTATCGTAAAAATCATTTGAATACACTAGACTTTGTCCTCCGCATACCCTTAAAAGCAGGGTCATACGTGCAAGAGCAAGGGTCATAGTTGGTCTTGGTGTAAAACGGCATGGTAATAGGATGTATGACACTTGCCGTTCATCAGGCGGGGTCGTCTCTGATAAGACCTTCTAATAGCCGATCCTCTGCTGCTTAGTTCCTGATCATGCGGAATTGGAGAAGGCTAATGCGTCCGATTGGTTCTTCAGGAGTGCTCCTACAGAACAACCCCTGTTTGGAGCCAGGCTGGATCTGCGGTCAGATGGTGGGGAGTAGAAAATTTCCCACTTGACACACTCTCAAGCTATTGTACGATCGATCTTTTGCATCAACCCCTGTATAGGCTTTTAAAACATCTTTAAGAATATTAGTAATTCAATAAGCTATTTTGCCAAGCTTTGTAAATAGAAGCAGACGGGAGAAATCAGATTCCCAGCGACTACGCCACTGCTAACATCTATTAAGGGCCACCCTCTTCTTAACCTGCTAAAACAGGCAAAAGGGAACGTCTTACGGAAATAAAAATAAGAATTGGCCTAGCCATTAGGCCCGCAGGGCTAAAAAATTAGTAGCATAGGCCAAAAAGTCCATTTCGACTGACGTCACTGTCCTGCCTCTCGGATAGTAACCATCTCACGTTGTATCAGCGGTCAGCCAGAAATAAGGATCAGCTAAGGTGAAGTACGACGGTTACCCCATGGGTTGAAGCCTTTTCTGATCAATCCATACGCTTGAAAAGTCCTTTGATGCATTTCTTTGAGGTTTCACTAAACTAGTGCTAGCACGTCCTTCGAGGCTAGAATACTTGCTGTAGCTGTTTACTAAGGCAATTTCGGGATAGTCTCGGGGATATTCACATTTTTCTCTTGAGAGGTATGTCGATTTCCAAGGTTAATTGAAAGCCATTCTTGTAGAAGATGGATGCTTGCACGCCATGTGTGGAAAAGATGGAAGGGGGTCGGGTGTCTCTCGATCGCTTTGCCGTTCTTGGATAATATATACTACCGGGACAGGCGCTGTGCATCCGTCAACATCGCCCCACCCCGTTCTGGTGACAATTTCAGCGCATGATTGGTAGTTATCTTGCGGTGTTTTTGACCAAACCCTGTCCGGTTTGATCTTCAGGTACATTCTGTGCAGATTGAATAGTCCCCAAAATCTTGGTTTCACTACTATCATACGGCGAGCTCCTTTTTTTGGGACTTTGTTATGGGTCCACTGGACATGCGCAGTGTAGATCTGGTGAATACTTATGGATCAAGTGTTGGAAAGTTTAAGCACAATGTGGGTTTGTTGGCAGGATCTTTTCATGCTTGTACGGAGTAAACTTGGAACCTACGCCTGAGGTTTATCCTGACGATTCATGTTGTGGGTCAGGGACTTGCAGCTCGGGAAATTATTCAGGGTCTAGACCCAAGTGTTTTCTGCAAGATGTCCACTTTCAGAATTTCCTCTATGGGCCTGACATGATGACTAGCTGAGTAAGGGGTAAAGTTTGTGCTTCGATATCTTCCTGTGATAAGGTGTTCTTCTCACGGACATGCAAGGGACCAGGGCCAGGTACCAGGAACCACGTACACCAGTTGCTGATCCGAGCTCTCCTCGTGTTTCCCCGCAAAATTGAACATCATTGCCCTGCCAGATAGCTCTAAGGCGGCAAGAGCGTCATCAACTGCCGTTGAAAGTGCACAGATGCTCCTTGACGCGTGTGCGACGGGTCTCGGACAGACTTTCGGAGCTCCCGGCTCTTGTCCCCAGTTCCTTAGCAGATATCTTGTCGGAGTACGGAGTGAGAAATGAAGGGAAGACATCCGATACTCTCCTGCGTCAACTTCCAAGGAAATCATCACGGTGAATGACGGAAAAAACAGGGCAAAATCCGAATGGGCACATTTCCCTGCATACTTAGCTTCACACTAGTAGAGGGACAGCATCGAAGTGACGAAGGCAACTATTACGACTGATTCTCAGGGGTAAGGATCATTCTTGATTGCAAAGAGGCGGTGGGAATGATGCCAAAGGTGCCATCATGGTGAGGAAGACTCCCTGTCGTTGCAGATCGTGCGCCTGAGCGCGTGGCACTGTGGCAGTGACCGTACCTAGCTCTCTGTACGGGCTCCCAGAGTGATCCACAGGAACTGAATGGCGTTCTATTTTGGTTTAATCAGCTTCTTCGCCCCCCCTCCCCATTCCCCCTGGCATTTGCCATGTAGTGGGGTTTAAGCTCGACTTCTTCCCGCTGCTGAGTAAAGGTTATCAACATCCATCTCCTCGGAGAACTGCTACATCTCACAGACGGGCAACTTTGCCCTGGACCAGAACGACGATCTCCGACCCACATTCCCGGGTACCTACATCCTTTTGGTATATACTGCGTACCTGGTTGTGCACGTTCTGCGGAACTTACGAGCGTGGCTCCATGCACCCTGGTCTCGGATACAGAGCTGTAGTCCGATTTCATCGTCAGATGCAGGAGTCCTAGAAAGGAACTGCTAGTCGTCCCGACATGCAGGACTCCAGGGATGGTATGTCGCACGGTACCTGCAGATATTGACAAGGGTCCCCGTGTCCGCTTACTCCGCGAGCTTAAGGCGAGAGTGCATCAACAATCGCTGCCTTGGTTCCATGGCCCCCATGGTAGTTCAGATCTTGAAATTAACCGGAGCGGATTGAAGTCTCCGCACCCGTGAGATGAAAGCTGTCAACTTTCCTTTGCTGGCTCGATTGAGAGAGGTTGTCGGGTCACCACAACAGACAGCAGGTGTTATCGATAGAAATCAATAATGTGTTTCGAGCAATAAGTCATATCTCTACAATGCTCGTATACGGTACGGTTCATCATTCAAGAATTTGTGCAGCACACTACGACACCAAAAACCCCAAGGTGTAACTCATTTGAAATTTCATTTCATTTTCTCATTTCTATCTGCCAATTCAATACTCTGGGCGAACTCGAAGTGCCCGATGATCACCATAATGGTATGGGTAACACGCAGGATGGGATGAAGTGCTGGAACGATAACAAACCCTGACCGAAGAACCAGCATAGAATAGGACAAGGACAATCGGAAAACCAAGCAGTATTAGTGGGATATACTTCCATAGATGAATTACTCGATGACATAACCCTCCGCGACGCTCTTCACGTCCTTGGAGAATGGCACGCTTTCACCTTCCATCTCCAGCAGAGAGACGCCGGAGACATCGACATCCACGAATGGGTTCGTCTTAGAAAAGCTTACGCTCATAGGGAAGAACTCGTTCTCATCGCCGTCGCCACCCTGGGATTCGAACTCAAAGCTACCCGAAGGGTTAGACTCGTCGACGATACCAATATTCCAATCCAGGCTGTCACCCGAGACTTCGTAGACAGCATCGAAGCTGGACACGGCGGGCTCCGTCGTGCCGTAAGGAATAGTGACTGTGACATCGCGCAGGCTATCAGAACCAGTGAGCTCGTACTCGACCGTGACGGTAGTTGAATCCGAGCCCTTGTTGACCCAGACAGTGAATGTGATGGGAAGAATGTCGGCGTTGTCGGATCCAGAAGTAGCAACTCGCCAGCGCAGGACGCCGATAGAGTTGTTGGCAGGGAAGCGCTTAGAAGTATCTTTTAATTGGATGACACTCGAGTTGGTAAATAGAGCCTTGTCAACATTTGGATGTGTACGGAACTGCGCGCCATGCGTCGGGTTGGCGACCAGATCGAGCTTGACCTTGGTGAAGGACTGATCGGAGATACGGAGCTGTAGATCACCCTTGACCTCGAAGGACTTCAGAGCTCCTTCGCGAGTGAGTTTGGCCGATATAGTCTCAGCAACAGTTACGTGAACAGGCTCTCTGTCTGCAGACAGGGAGTCACGGGTGGAGGCCTTCTCAGCGGCAGGAGTAGAAGCCTGGGATGTAACCAGAGGGGTGGACTCTTCTGCTTCGGGACCCAAATCGCCGCGGACTTTCTCGTAAATATCAGTGGTCTTCGATTTCTTGCCGAGTTGCATCCCTTTTCCACGGGTAGGCAAGGGCCTGAAGTCTGTCAGCATGGATCCAAACGCGGGGAACTATTCAGAAGTCCATACTTGGCGAACGTCTTCTTCTTCTCCGCTTCATAGGTATCGTATGTATCTGGAACAGCTGGGCGAGATGGAGGAGTGTAGACGGGGTAGGATGGCGCTCTGGGAGCCATGCCACGGCCAGTGCGGGCGGCCTCCTTACGTTGCATCTCGAGCTGCTTCGCCTTCCTCTTGCGCTCTTCAGTGGCTTCGAGCTCTTTGTTCTGCCACTAAGTCAGCAGATGTTTAATCTGTGGGCATCACTGTTACCATACCCTCTCAATAATCTCCTGTATCCTCTCCTCATGACTCTCCATCTCCAAAAATGTTTTGATCTGTGATAGGGACAGATTCTCTCTGTACCCCAAAGTGACCAGCTCATCGAACGCACTGAGCAGCTCAAAAGCATTGCGCAGGATTTCACGCTCGTCCAGACTCTTGCAGATGCTGGTGGTCACCTGCGCAAACAGGTGGAGGCTGTCGATGTCTTGCAGGATATTCGACTGGCGGTTCGTGATGAGCACAATGTAGAGCTCATCGAGCGGCTGGTAGACGAAGCGCACATTGTCCTGCTCGACAATTGTGTGCTGGGTACCTGAGTCCGCTAGTTTGGGGAACGACGCGAGGAGAGCTTCGACTCTTGACCGGGGAATCTCACGAAATTGGCGCGAGAGGACAGCTTTGCCCCCGCGGGTGCATATCGAAGCTGCGAGGACAACCTGTGTGCGCAGTTCATTAGCAGGCAACTGAGTTCTCAAGTGGCTCGATGATACAAACCATGACTGCACCAGCACAAGAAAGGACCTTTAACAGACAACTGTCATCAAATATGTAAACAGTCAGAGAAGGGGCGCGACGATGGAGTCTCCGGTGTCGAAGCCAGATAGACCGTCCCAGTTGCCTTAGCGGAAGCGCTTGTTGTTCTCTTTGGATGTTCCGGCGCCGATTGGCCCGTGCACCACACTAACCCCTCGCTTACAGTCCACTAGCACAAGAGCCGCCGCATGTGTCTTGAATGCAGCCTTGCCTCTCCTCCATATTATTGCGAACTGTCCACGGACATCGTTCTGTCCTGTCTTGTACAGTGTGAGACAGTGCATAGCTGGATGTCTTTGCTTCACAGTTGTGTCTTAATTTGCTTATCTCACATAGAGCTCTTTGCTCCGCTCATTTGTCCTACTTCCCAACTCTGGTCTTCAACCTGACAGCCTGCAACGACGCGTCCACTTGGCACCTCTTCCTACGGTCATTTCCTCCGTTTCGGTGCGTCATCAGCCGTATGTCATGACTGCCGCTCCTCCAGTAATTTTTTCCGCAATGGAAGTTTCACTTGGTGATGATAAGATGGAGATGGGTTCTCCTTACCAAGGGAACGCGGATGACTTCGAGATTGATCTCGATGTCATGGAAGACCAAGCCTCAAATGTCGATCATGACCTTGATGTGGCTGATGCGTCGCCGGATACGTATCACGAACAAGCGCTCGTTCACGACTCGACGAATGATGCCGATATGATGGACGAGATTGCTGAGCGAGCCATGGTCGACGCCGATGATAATCAGCAGCAGACGCATGAACCGGACGATCATAGTTATTATCAAACCGAAGAGACATATGAAGCAGAAATGCTGGAGGATGAATATGAAGAAGATATTGACGCGCCGGTACCAGAGACGCAAGAGGGTATCATCGCAGACGTGGAGCCCGAACCCGAAGACCGCCAGGATGTCCATGGAACGGCGGACCTTTCCGAGCAAAATCTTCCCTCTGAGAAGGAACACCACGAAGAAGTAGAAGTGGAGCCTCAGGATGGTCACGGAGACCAAGGGTACAATGTCCATGATGTCCGTCATGAAGTTGATGAGGCCCACGAGGTTAATGAAGCCCGTGAGGTCCATGAGAATGACGAATTTGATGGCCATGATACCGAACAAGTGATCAAAGATTCCGCAAATGACCAGTATCAAACTGAGCAACAGGATAATCCACATGTCGACACTAACAACGCAGCTCCTGTAGAATCACAACCGTCATATGACCTCGGCGATGGTGGAGAGGGTGAACCTTCAGAGCAAGAAGGAGAATATGATCATTATGAAGCTGCTGAAGTATATCCTTCTGTGGATAAGCATGAGGATCGAGTCGAGACGAAGGACGTTGACGAGGCGGACCACGAGGGAGCCGACACGGTTCAGCATATACCCCAATTATATCCTGTGAAGGTCCTCTATCAGGATAGCGAAATTTCCCTGTTCCCGCCGCAGGAAGGCGACTCTGCGGAAACATTTTTTCTTGAAGACGAAAACCTTGCACACCAAGATGTCGGCAAACTGCTCGCTTCTTGCCGCCAAGTTCTCGGGGAACATGTTGGTGAAGATGAGGTGTTGGTCGTAGATATCGAATCTCTGAATCTCCAACTGAGCGAGGTATGTCTATGTTGAACACATGAGAAATGGCGTTTACTAATCTGTGATTCCAGGATTCCTTGCACATATCCAAGGTGACTTTATCCCAGATCGTTGAACTATACCTACAACTTTGCCATAACGATGGCGTCGATGAACCAGAACCTTTGTATCTTACTCTAAGCACGAAGTTGACGCTCCCCTCCGAAATTTCTAACCTTTTTGCAGCTGCAAATGAGGGCAAGGGTCTCTCCCACATTCATCCGTGGGTTGAATATGAGGAAGTAGAGCAGGACGCGGGTGATGTCCATGATTACCAAGGCCCAGAATCGGAGGACCAAACCGCACCAGTCCCATCCGAAGAGCTCCCTCCTTCTGAAGGTCGCCATCATGATGATGAACCCGAAGCCGAACAAAAGTATCTCGAGCGTCAGGCTCCCGAAAAAGCCGTGCACAAGCACCTTGAGGCCTCGGATACTCACGATTCCACTCACATTGACAATGCTGAATCAAAACCGGAAACTAACGAGGATTCCGGCATTGTGTATGAGGATGGTGATAGAGCTTCTTCTGCAGATGGTACTGAAGAAGGTGATCACGATGAGACGGATGTTCATACGCAGCCCAATACCAAAGGGATTGCTGAGCCCCCAGGTGGGCCAGCTCACACTGCTTCTCCCCAGGAAGGGCCGTATGATTTTGAAGAGCAAGCTACCGAGTCCACGGCTACTCTAGCACATGCTTCCGTAGCACAATCTACAGACGAACAAAAGCCAGACCAGCCCGCTGAAGACGCTGGCCACGACCGGGTTGGTTCTGACGATTATGATAATCAGCTCGAACTCGGCCCTGATGAGGACTTCCTTGAAGAAGAGGAAGAAGAGGAGGCAAATGTGGAAGCCTCAGGATACATTAATGGAGTCGAGGCAGCTGATACTGATGGTGGAGAAGCCTCCTACAAAGAAACTACGCCGGAGACTAGGTCGGAACATAATCAGTCCCGCGAGTCCTTATCGCCAGTTCATCCCCAGACGTCTTTGGAAGCTGAGGACGATGGTGCCGACGAGCTGGATGTTGTGCATGTTCGGTCCGACGATGTGCATCCAGAAGCAGAGCAGGCACCTCACGATCAGGCTGCAGCTACTGCCAATGACGTTCAGCCAGGTGGTGATCTCCAAGATACTGCCGATGAGTCTAGGCGAAGGACGCCTGAATTGGCCGACGATCTGCTCGGTATTGATGAGGACTTGCTTAAGAGCCCAGCCAAGGGTGCAAAGGAGACTCCTCTGCCACAAGAGATCGATCAAGACTCTGGTAATGTTAAGGAGCATGACGATGTAGCTGAAGACTCTTATACAGCGGATGGCTCCGGTAGCGAGTACGAAGAGCTCCGTTTTGACGAGGAAGATGATATCGGTCTGGTATCTACGGAAGCTCCGGATGTGGCAGGCGGAGAGGTCCGAACCGAAGAGACACAGTTGCCAGAGAGCGTCCCTTATGGGAAACGTCCTCGTGGACCTGACGATGAGTTTGATCTCGTTGAGACACCCACTCCAGATACCAAGCGTCGCCGTTCTTCGTGACATAGACCCCTTTCCCTCTCCCTTTCCCCAATTCAACATCACCCCTTCCCAGAACAGGCTTCGTACTCTTGGAGTGCCTAATCAGTTTCCACTCGGGCAGTTACTCGGGTGACGCGACCGACCGTATACCTGTGGTATCGGACATTACTAACAACCAATCACATGTCGATTTTCTGAAGACATCGAACGTCCTTACGGAAGAAGTGCTGGACTGTGGTAATTGGTATGGAACTTCAGCCAGGTACGTTAATATCCAAATCCCCCCTTTCCTATTCCCTATACCACCTTTTTATCTGCGGGAACGCCCTATTTATTTCTGTGTCAAATCCTTTAAACCGGTACGGTGACGGTTTGCGAATTCGCTTCTTCTACTGTTCTGTCCCTGTCACGTGCTTTAATTGTTCGGTTTTCAGATGAGCAATTCTTTGTCACTTATGTGGGTTCTTGTTGCCTGTGTTGCATCTACTGGTCTGGCAAGTCTTGTGGTCAGCGTATCCCGGGGAGATTAAGCATGGCGTCACGGCTGTTTCTTCATGAATTCTGTGATTCGCCCAAAAAGGTTTCCGGGAGCTACGGCGTTCTTGCTTTGTGCTGTGTCGAGTGATACGGAGTTTTTTTCCTTTGAGGCCTGCCCTGTTTTCCTGGCTGAGGCCAAACCGTGTAATCAACACCTGCCAGATTGCAGCCGTCGTCTGGCTATCTGTTCCCGTATCTCCCGAGGGGTACAAGGGGCTGTGTGAAGTCTAGTATCTATCCGTCCGAGGCAGCCGTCAAGGCCAGAAGGGGTAGAAGGGGTTGGTGTGGTATATGGCCACGACGGTAATAGCTTCCCGGCATGCCCGGACGAGGGTTGGCCTCTTCAACCGCTGTACTCGTTTCACCTAGCCTCATGTATTTGTCGTTTTAGTTTCTGTCTAGATTAGATACCATGTAATCGAGTTTTCACGTTCCATGGGATTCTCCGTTGCCTGTAGTGTGTGGGTTCAGTAATAAGCCGGTGCCGAAAAAAATTACTTGTCTCAGAATTGTTGAGAAGACGTTGGTCACTATATTATATTAATAGCGCCCGGAAATGGCAGCCAAGGGGGGTCGAGTCACATGGCATGAGTATCACGTGATTTACATGTTTCTAAATCGGTCGCTCGACGAACGGAAAATACGGCGCTTTGAAGGGACGTTTTACGTACTGCGGATACGCTGGCACTAGTCCTGGCAGCGATGCTCCGTAGTGGCGTTGAGATAAGGTATCCAGTGTTATTCCTGTTCAAACCAGCGATTCCCGATGAAGCAGCTGGCTCCCAAAGGGGCCCTTTGCTACGCGGCCCTCGAGACGTCGTCGGGACAGTAGAGACATCGTAACCCGATCACTTGCAGCTGGAGAAGGGGATATAGGGCTGATGAGGAGGCGAAACCGCAGGCCAAACTAGCCCGGGAACTACCGTGCACCGGACAGCATCGAGTCTCTGCTAAATCGGAGGCGTGTGAAACGACGATCGCCGCCGTGCCGCGGGAACAGCAACACTGCCCCTGGCCGAAACGGGGCCTGTGGATGCGTGGAATGCCACCTTTGCCCTTTTCGACTCCTTGAGACACCCGTGCACTCCGTGCCAACCACCTCAAGAGTGTACGAGAGTGTCCTCGATCTTCGCATCGACTGGATCTTCCTTTTGCTGCTGTTCTTTTTCTTCCCTTCTGTCCCTGTCTGAGGCCTCTCTGGTCGTTCCGATCCCGTCACTCGTTTGTTACGCGCGTACACTCGGGCCCAGCTCGATCCAGGACCCCACCGCACGAGCGACGCAGCACCACCATCCACAGCAAAGAAAGGAGCGCTGTCTCCCGCGATAAAAATACGGTCGCAGTCGCAAAAAGCATAGCTCGCGAAACTCCGCTGTGCTGCAGATTTGGGGGCTGGCTCACCTTCTGCAGGTTCACGGCTTGTTTCGCACCACACCAGCCTCGCGTGGCGCCGCTCGGCCTCGTTGGATCGTGGACGGCCAAAGACGTCAACCTAACCCGTCCGTGCGGTCTCCTCTCGTCTCTATATACCAGCTAGGCTCCTCTATCTACGCCTCTCGCTTGGCCAATCAAGCCTCCTACTCGTCTATATTGATATCCGCGGTGTTGCTCGCATTGGAGGTTACCTGGTGGCGGGAGCAGTCGGCTCCTGGGATAATACAAGGATGATTTCAGACAAGTATGGCGCTTTCTTACCCCGGATTTTCGGTTTAGAAGATCTCTCCTTGAACGATGTGAATTTCCGGTGACCTCGTATTCTGATGTGGATCCTACTGTGTGCAGGTATATCGGCCTCTTTTTGGCCATTCTATCCACGATGGCTATTGGTATGTCCTCCCAACAGCAGAGAATTGCGCTCTGTCCGCTAATGATTCCATCGCAGGGACAAGTTTTGTCATTACGAAAAAGGTTCGTCCACATTCACAACGCCGGATACGACCATAACCCCTCGAAAACCCAGCGCCGCAAGGGAATACAAATGAAAGCTAAAAACGTCACAAACAGGGCTTAATGCAAGCAAATGAAAACCACGGTTTTCAGGGGGAAGGCTTCTCATATCTAAAGAGCCCGATTTGGTGGGGAGGCATAGGAACTCGTACGCCATCCCCATCCAACCTTCGTGTCCACCTCCCTTATGACAAAAACACTGACGTTGGACTCCAGTGGCTATCGGAGAAGTTGCGAACTTCGCTGCCTATGCTTTTGCGCCGGCCATCCTCGTCACGCCGTTGGGCGCACTTAGTGTGCTGATAGGGTGAGTAGTCTGTCTTTTGGTTCTATACGGGTCTTGGATGTCTGTTGACGCGGAATCAGTGCTGTGCTCGGCTCCTATTTCCTTGGTGAGAGGTTGGGCACCTTAGGGAAACTTGGATGTGCTATGTGTCTGCTTGGTTCTGTTGTGATCGTGCTCCACGCACCACCAGACAAGCCAGTGGAGACCATCGATGAAATCCTGGGTTATGCTCTGCACCCAGGTGAGTTCATCTCGAGTCCTTGAAAGTGAGATCTTGCAGGTTATAACTAACAACTCTCAGGATTTCTCGCCTATTGTCTGGCTGTTGCGATCTTCTCGACAGTCATGATTTACCGAGTTGCCCCAGTCTATGGGAAGAAAAACCCATTGATATACATCTCGATTTGCTCCACCGTCGGCTCAGTGTCCGTCATGTCTGTGAAGGCATTTGGCATTGCGCTGAAGCTTACACTTGGGGGAAACAATCAGTTCACCCACGCCTCAACGTACGTCTTCGCGATCGTGACGGCATTCTGTATCCTTACACAGATGAACTATTTCAACAAAGCATTGAACCAGTTCTCGACATCAATGTAAGTCGAGTAAAATACGGAAATGTTATGAGTGTCACTGACACTTAGTCCAGAGTCAACCCGCTTTACTATGTTACCTTTACAACCGCAACACTCTGTGCTTCATTCATCCTATTTAAAGGATTCAATACCACTGACGCCGTGAATACGATTTCATTGTTGTGTGGATTCTTGGTCATCTTCTCCGGCGTATATCTCCTGAACCTCTCCCGGCACGACCCAGACGGACGAGAGTTGCTTGCTGGCAAGGCCGACGATGATGATGGCGTTCCAACCGACGGGATAGCGAGCTTTCAGACCCGACGTTCGATGCAAGCTCGAAGAAGTCTGGACCCACATCGCCGCAGTTCGTCCAGTATTGCAGCCTATCTAAACGGACAGGGCGATCGGGAAGGCCTCATCCGCTCCTATGATGTTGAGCATGGGGCCTTTGGCTTGAATGAGCTGACAGAGGACAGCGACGGCGAGCCGGGGCCTACGCGGAAACAGAGTGGCGATGCAAGCCGTGCCACATACCAAGCCAAGCATGATGATCGATGACATGGGACAGGTTGATATTTCCTTGACTTAGTTTGACTCTTAATTGCCGTCTTTGTCCAGTGGTTGGGCTATGGGAGGCCCTTTCTCCTTTCATATCTTTGTCACTTTTTCTCTTTCTCTTTTTTTGTCTTTACAAGCTGTACATTCTCTGAACGGGACGGGAATGGTACGAGGTCTGGAACGAGAGATTCCCATGGATGACTATACAGGATACGATTTGGGACTTGTGACGATGTCTTTCCCCCCTGGGATGGGGTTTCCTTTTTTTTCCGCTAGTGTGTGCATGGGGTTTTGGTTGAATGTGGGAAAGAGGTAGGTAGGGAAAACAACAAAAAATGTGCGAGATGGGAAAAGAAAAATTAATTCACGTACACCTTCTATACGCAAAAGTCTCTGAATTACCTGTTTGGATTGGATAGATGGTACCACCCTTACACCTTTCTTTTTGCACTTTCCTCCGCCCACTGTTTTGATTCTCATTGATGAAGAGGATCAATCACCTGCCTGCCTGCCTACCTACCACAAACCACATTTTCTTTTGCCAAACACCCTGCATGTATCTAGATAGGATTGTATATACCTTGTAACTTTCTGCACTGCATCGTGTGTGTATATGTGTATATACTGTACAATAACTATTGTTCATTTTTTCGGATTTGGGTTTCTTCTGTGTGCACTCGATAATACAATCCTGAAAAGAAGTTGCCGCTGACCTTGATGTGTGCAGCGGTGGAACCGTAAAAAGCTGATGCGTTATTATTATCGTATTAGGTAGTCATAAGCCCCAAGTTGTGTCATTCATTGCCATTGATTTCAAATAGATTGAAATAGAAACCTGGCATGGCAAGCCATTCTCAGGGCAGGACAGGACAGGACCATCGGGATAGGTTAAAAAAAAGGATTTCTAACAGTTGCTTGCCGGCCTAGTCCTTTCAATAGATAGATGTACTCATATCACATTGTCTGCTTTTTATAAATAGCTCAGACGATTTTATCTATTGTCTATCTGTCTGTCTAGATGCTCTACCCCTTGAGCAACCATATCTCTCTATAGAGATAGGGATTCATCCCATCCGTCATCCCTTTTCTTGGGGGATATCAGAGGGGTGCACCTAATGTGCAGATCTGTCTAACTAAGTCTCTATAGCTCACTCCCTAAGGCCTAGGCTTAGACTTGTACCTATTAATTGTCCTCCTAAGTCATAGAGTAAGTAAGTAGACCTGGCATCAGCTCTGCAAGGGGAGATATTTGAAAGAAAAAGGCTTAAAGCCCTATTTATTATAAATAAGATAGGTAGTATATATCTGGAGGGTGTTAGCGTATTACAATGTGCACAAAATAAAGGATTAGAAAGTGAGCAATCCAGTGTCATATAATGTAGAGCAGAAAGCTCACTGAGTGCTCATTACTACCTAACAGGAACAAATAGAAATCATCAACAATAGCTTAGATGTACGTACAGTACAGATCATACAACCAGACAGTTACTAGAATGCTGCAGTATTTAGCCAAGGCAGTCCAAAAATGCATCATCTGTAAAATGAGAACTAATCATGAAAAAAGAAAAAGAAAATAAAGAAAACCATGTAGAAAGAAAAAAAGGAATGCTAGTATCTGAACGCCGCAGATGCTATTGAAAGTCATCGGTGACCTGAACATCCAAAAATTTCCACAACGTAATCATCTCACAATTGTCTTCGACGAATCGCACTTTCTGCGAGTCTACTCAGCTCTATGATAAAATCACGTGTTTGTTTCAAATGTGGAGACGTTGAAAAGAGGTTCTGGCGCCTGATGACCTTGGCTTCCAGGATGACAGGGGTCTGTTTTAGCAACTGAAGGTCCTCCGCCGCCCTGGGTCGGATGGCCACAGGAGAATGTGAAAGATAGTCAGGATGGCAGACATTGGATAAAATAATATAAATCTGTAAAAAGTTTTTAGGGCATCAGGAGGGACGTTAATAATGTAAAATGGAATTAGACTATATAGGAATATAGGGGATAGGAATTATGAACTGCAATGGGGAGAACTCTTACTGTATGTCATTTTCATTGGCGGTAGACTGAGATCGCAGTCATCATCGTCGATTAACGGAGGCCGTCCAGTGCGTAAACATAAGTTCTTATCCACGACGTAACAAATCCAAAATAAGTCGCGAACCTGAACCCTTGCACGCGATATCACCGGAGAGCCAAGGGACTCTGAGTCGGCAGTCGCAGGTAGATTGACGTTTCCACCAAATTGAAAAATAATCCGTACGGCAATTGAACACAGCATGTCCACAGACCGAAAGTCTCCGGAGAGAAGACTCAAAAGGGACTAGATGTTCGTTAATTTATCAAGACCATCATTGGTATCCAAGCCCGGAACAACATGACGTTGAGTATCCGAGACTAGCACAAGATTGACAAGGATAAAAGAAAAGGCTTACCAACATCACGTAAGCCTGCAGTCCATCTAATGTTGCTGGATGCTGCCAGGTCTTCGAAAACAAGCGTTGCGCTTCTGCAGCGTATTTCAACACATCTACTGTTGATAGCGTGCTCCGCTCCAAATTGAAACTTGAAACGAGCCCCACGAAGGCAAAGATGCAGGCGTGAGCAGAATTTACTTTGGCGTTTTGGACAGGTTGAGGCCGTTGGTATGCTCTCCGGATGGTTTCGTCAAAGAATAGCACATCGATCACAGGAAACGCATAACATAGCGCCGAACGTTGACACAACTTTATGTACGAATACACAGAGTCCATGTCCGGTATATCCATGCGGTCTAGAGATATCGCACTGAGCGAGGTATCCGTTTTATCTGAAAACCTCTGTAGGCACCCGATCTCTCCACACCGTAAATAAATACACTCCAGAGCCTCCCTGGAAAAGGTTGGAATCCCATTTTCAGGCTTGATGGATCCAGGTTGTGGCCAGCAAAATGTAAATTTCCCGATTTGAGGACGTTGAATTAGTTCATCTATGGACGCTTCTTTCAGGGGTTCTGATGCGCATGAAATTCCATCATTTGCTGAAGTGAGCTCTATCAGCTTACCTTTCTTTCTTCCCCGTTGTGGGATTGGGGGAAAGGGGTGTCGAACTCATTTGACGGATTAGCGGACTTAGTAAGTAGGTACCTTTATTATCTGATATTCGAAAATCCAATATGTTTTCAATATAGGAAACACGTGCCTCTAAGCGATGACAGCTGTCGTGCCAGCCAGATGTCAGATTTTGCTTTCTTCCGTGTAACAGCCACAGGTGGAAGAGCTGCATGCATACCGATTCTTGATGTTCATTCTCTTCACCTGCCGTTGGCTTTCCCTGCTATGTGTACACTGAATATCATGGTGTGAGCATCAATTACATCGTGGTACGCCGTCATCACATTTGATCTAATACTCTCCATTGTAGATTAGCGAACTGGAAGTTAAAAAAGAGACAACTGGCATGGGAAATCCAGCATGTCTTAAATGCAAATTGCACCTTTCTTTCGTAACAAGCATCGCACGCTCGAAAGATACACTTTCGATTTGGTCCTTTGTCCATTTTACCACGCGCGGGGACGGCAATATTATATCGAGCTCTTCTGGAGGACCGAAGCTTAATAATAAATACAACTCTTTCAGCGAGGCGTATATTCAGCGTGGACGTCATTTTGTCTATTGGACAAGGTTTTTCAAGTGCTTAATCATGCCGATCAGTCATGTAGGTGCTAGTCCGTGGGTATACTAACTGATAACTGGATCCGGAAGGTGAAGTCGATTCCTCCGATTAGTCAGCGGGTAACTCGCTGTTGACGACGAGTCATGATTGAGACTAATTGTACAGGTCTTTAGGGCGCCGGCTCCTAAGACTCCCAGCTCCAAAAATAAATGGATAGGTCAAACGAAAGCGCCAGTGTTCTGGGTACCAGGCCTCCAATGTCACCACCTTGAGCGAGATATCCTCCATTCGGAGCACTAAATCCCAATTCGGCCATCAAACGGTTGAGAAGAAAGGCAACATCGTGAAGACCGAAGTTTCTGTCAAGTGGCGGTCCCGATGAGAAAAGGTAGCCTGATAATGGCGCTTAGCACGTCCCATGGTCCGTTTGTAATTCTCCAAGTTACCTGGTAAGCTGGGTGCAATGATGTTGAACTTCGGAGAAACAGATTTCTTGAGAGCCTGGATGGTTGGCATAAATTCTAGAAACGACCCTGGGAATTTTGAGTCTGATTAACCTCGGGTATAGTACAAACAGCGACGAATTCGAATAATCTCCACTGACCTGGCCAGCCGTGAAGAAGTAGAATGGTTTCCGCATCGGGGCTTTCCGCGAAAATTCCAACGAAATGAATCTGAAAAGATTTCGCATCTTTATCCTCCAGCATAGCGAGAAACTGGGGAATCTGGTTTAATTCCTTTTCGTGGACTCTCCTGTCGTTGGAATTCAACAATCAAGATCTAGAAAGTGAGACGCGAACGGTGTATCGCAATACCAGTCAAAAGTCTCCCATTGGCTCTTCGCCCGTGCCATCCATTCAGATGTCACCCCGAATCTCTTATCCTGGCTTTCAAAAGTTGCTGCGGATAGTTTTGCGATCTTTATCATGTCCCTCATCTCGGCCAGTTTAGATTCAGGAATATGAATCTCAAAAGGGACAAGCGCGGAGGAGCTGTGGGTAGAATCCATCTCGTTTTGGGAGAAACAAAAAAAAGTCAATTCACGTCGGTACTAGACATAATATGGCGGTATCAATCCTCGAAATCCTTTTATCCATGCAACCGGCGTTGGTAGTGTTGAAAACGTACGTTAATTATGCAAAGGGGGTTCCAGGATCTCCACTTTCTTCTCGGGCTCAGACCGCGAGGCTGGGAGCGATCAAACCTTTACTCCAGGCTACCTGAGCAGGCTCCTATTAACGTTTCTGGAAAATCCAAAGCACTTAGTAATCGGAATACATGCGACACGAGCCATAGCATTTGCTGCTCTTGTGTTGTAGGAAGTGGATCCTTCCATTGCCATCAGCACGGAATACAAACTACCCGAACTGGAGCTTTCTGTATAGTAGAGGAATATTCGGTACGGGTTTTGTTCAAGATAAAAAAAATTTAGATTTACTGCTGGAACAATCGAGTTGTCATACCACGAGGATTATAAGTAATGAATCGACTTTGCCTCCCCTTTATATACCGGACTACTCATGCCAATGACCGGACTTATTTGAGTCCCTAACTTGTTTCTAGACATTTTCACTGCCACCAGATGAAGTAAATCTGAGATTGAAGACTTGGTTCCAAAGAGCGCGCTCCAAGTACATTGCAATCGAAGATCTAACGTGATAAAGGAGCGGATATGCCTGTTCACGCATTTCAATCACAAAATCACCAGATTCCTTCATCCATCATAATCATAGCAGAACCCACTCGTCATGTTCATTGCAGCCGCATCATCGACGTTGAGACATTCATCGTTGTAACAGCCCTCACCACCTTGGCTATCTGGACACTTGATACGACACGCATACATCGTCCCTTTGCCCAGCGTCTTGCAATGCTCAGCGGTCAGATACCCATTGTTCATGATGACCGGAACCCCCTGGTCGACTGCACAGCCGGCCCCCCCCCCCCGATTTAAGCTGCTCGTTGAGGCAGGTGGTGGTGTCATCCTGGGTCTCGAGTTCTCTGTTGGGGGGAGGTCCATATTTATCTTTATTCGCATCTTGCGGTAGGAGCGGCACCACCACGTGATGGTTCACCTTGGCGGTTCCATTGGGATGCACGAGCGTGTAGTTAAAAGCGTGGGTACCGTTGGATGTGAGTCTCAGCTTCGTGCCGACGGAATGATTATAATAGTTGCCGATCTCATCGAAGCGTGTTATTAGATCTGAGAAAGTGGCAATATTTGTAGTCGTTGCTCCAGTGGATAGGAATAGACATGACAATGTAAGACTCGCTGTGAGTGTAAAGGCCTCCATCTTTGGTAAGGTGTTTCTCTTTCAGTCACAGGGCTAGGGAGGTACTTGATTGCTTGTGAGTGTGCTAGCTCGTTGCCAGCAACATAAACGACGAGGATGCTGGTCTGCCAAAAGCCTGAAGACCATTATGGACAATAGGGAAGACAGAACACTTTATAGATATCTGTCAGTGACGCGAGCTGTGAATTCAGATGACCTAAAATCTCGATAACAGCTTATCCCGCTCACCAATATTACTGTTACTCCTTTATAGTTGGATTCCAAATCAAATTTACGATGCAACACCGAGAAAAAAGAAATAATGTAGTCTGGACAGCTCGGGTGAGGTCTGTGTTATTTGTCAGGGCCTAGGTGCTATACTGGGTAGTAATGATAACCTTAACAAATAAATGGAAGATAAATTAGAAATACATAGGTGGAAGGTACACGGTCGAACAAGGAACAAAGATATGCATGAACATATGAAAGGACCCCGCCTTGTTGAACACAAAGGAAGTGATGTGCAGAAGCTTAAATCAGATATGGAGTTACGGTCCAAAAAGGATTCTTGACTACAAAAAGAGGCGGGACCAAGAACGTCTAACTATAATCAGCACCTACTAGTGGATTTCTGCTGAAAGGAGTTGAATCCTTGGAGGACCGGATGGTAGCATATGCTGCCTTAGGCATCAAATCGAATACAGTACATGGCTTTTGTCGGTATGACTGTACTACCCCACTCCACTGCATAAGGAGAAAGTGACTTGCATGCGGAGTATTGGCTAACAATCCTTCGCCTGGGTGACTGGTCAGGGTGGAGTGCAGTGGAGATGCGAGTCATAATAATGTGGGAGGAATGCAAGCTGTGGAGGGGCTTGATGTTTCTCTCTGCAAGAAAAAGGGGGTTCTGGAAGAAACTACGGTTTTCGTGAATGAGGGGCTGTCAAAGGCTCACAGATCTTAATTTGAGTGAGAAGTTAGTTAAAATACTTATATAATGATCCTACCCACCCTTGGTAGTTCGTAGGACGAGAACAAGGTTTACTTTGTTCTCCCTTTGCAAGAACGCCTGGATGGATGCCCATTTCGCCTGTCTGACCGGCCATAAGGGACTAACCCCTCGCGATCGGATCAAGAAAAGATGTTTCAGTTTTTATGATCCCTTTTCGATAGTATCGCAACCTAAGGAAGCGTGGCCTGTGGTGGTTGGTCAAAGCCAAGACCGCTGGTTTCCGCTCAGGGAACCCGATCACCCGGCCGCTATGATGTAGTGTGTTGTGTCCTATAAGATATACGGGGGAGGTCACGATGCTCCCTAGGGATGCTTTCCTCAACATCCGAGGGCCGCGGCCCCGAGCCCTTCCTTTATCATCCAGCTGCATTCCTTTTTACATAGGGACCGTTATTGCCAGGAAATATTGCAGTCATGCCTGGCTTGCTGAGGAAGCTCATCGTCGTCGCGGCGGTCGATGGGCTGATCCTCCAGCCCCACGGGAATGGACAGCGCAATGGCAACAACGGAGCTTGTGCGATCCAGATCGAGTACAGGACACGGAAGATCTCCCTGCTTCCTCCCTCTTCTCCCGCATCACCTGGCAGGCGTGAGAAAAAGGAAGGGGGTTTGGAGTCGCATGGTATTGTCGGTAAGTGTCTTAGCCCCCCGGGAGAAAGACGCGGGGCACACAGCAGACATCTTGCTGTGCGCGCGCAGGCTTTGAAGGATACATATGCTAAGCTGTGAAATCCTCTGAATACAGGACTCCTCTCCGTCGCGTCCTACTCGTTTCTCATCTCAATAACCCAGCGCCAGCAAGTCGCGCAGATCCTGGGCAAGCCGATCTACGCTGTGACTGGTGTCGCTATCATTCCCCTGTCGTCGCAGGCGGATGCCAATCGGGCAATTAAACAGGCTCGAGAGCACCTATCGCGTGATGCAACGGGGACGGAGGAGACTGCATCAGAAACTGATGAGTCGTCCGGCAGCGAGACGGAGGAGTCCGAATCGGATGCAAGATCAGATATAAGTGAGAGCCAGGAGCCTGGCGCACCGACTTCTCCAGACAGAGCAACACTCCGTTCAAAGGGGGGTAGTATCGCCGAAGATGTTATCGGTAGAAAAGGCCGATTTGGCAGGTTCTCCGCCAATTGGCTTTCGAGAAAGGGGTGGGGACCGCAGGGACTCCGTGCAAAGGGTGAAGATAGCAATGTCACGCAGGAGAATGAGACAGGAGGAATTGGACCGGGGCCTGATATCTCTGATGTGAAGGATTCAACAACGCAGTCCGCACTGCAGGAAAGGCTTCCGCCTGAAGACCAGGCAGAACAGAAGCCACTGTCCGATCAGTCAGTAGAACTGCTGCCCAAGCTTCTTCATTATACGAAACTCATTTTTGCAACCCAAAATTTCTTTTTCTCATATGACTACGATATCACGAGACGGTTTGGTTCACAAGACCCGGGAATGGCTCAGTTGCCACTGCACACTGTCGTAGATCCTTTGGTAATGGACTTCCACGGCTTGATGTCCTCGGTAAAGACGCTAACGCACGTTTATAGTACTTTTGGAACAGGCATCTGATGACACCTTTCATCGAAGCTGGCGCTCACTCCTTTGTCTTGCCTCTGATGCAAGGTTTTGTTGGCCAGCGAGAGTTTACAGTTGCTGCTGCTGCAGAGCGGCGGCCTTCTGAGAGCCGAGATTCAAATGAACCTGCTACTGAAGGACGTGTCCTAGGAGAGAAGCAGGAAACAAAATCGTCGTCGGACAAAAGTGCTACAAAGCATAATTTCCTTCTTACGTTGATTTCTCGACGCTCGATCAAACGTCCCGGTCTCCGATATCTACGTCGCGGTGTCGACGATGATGGAAATACGGCCAATACCGTCGAGACGGAGCAGATATTGTCTACTCCTTCATGGGATCTATCTCGTAAGGTCTACTCATTCCTCCAGCTGCGCGGGTCTATCCCGCTCTATTTCTCTCAGTCTCCGTATGCTCTCAAACCGGTTCCCGTCCTCCATCATTCGACCGAGACAAACCAGCTTGCGTTTGAACGGCATTTTCGGGAGCTAAGAAGACGGTATGGGAAGATCCAGGCCGTTTCCCTCATCGACAAACATGGCGGTGAAGCGAAGATGGGAGAGGCGTACGAGAACTTTACTCGTATGCTGAACGAAAGTGGCGGTATAGACGGTGTTAACCTTGGGCTGGAGTGGTTCGATTTTCACACCGAATGTCGTGGGATGAAGTTTGAAAATGTGAAGCGGCTTGTTGACAAGCTGGAAGCCACTCTGGATGATTACGGTGAGACGATCATACAAGATAATACTGTTGTTAGGACGCAGACGGGCATCGTCCGTACGAACTGTATGGACTGTTTGGACCGCACCGGAGTTGCACAATGTGCTTTTGCTGGAAGAGCGTTGGAGAAAGAGCTCGAGAGCGAGGGCATCCAAATTGACCTCCACGGCGATTCATCGACGCAGTGGTTTAATATTCTATGGGCGGACAACGGAGATGCGATCTCGAAGCAGTACGCCTCCACTGCTGCTCTGAAAGGCGACTACACCCGAACGAGGAAGAGGGATTACCGGGGAGCCCTGAATGACCTCGGGCTGACCCTTTCACGGTACTACAATAACATTGTCAACGACTATTTCTCGCAGGCGTGCATCGACTACCTGCTTGGCAACGTCTCGACGCGGGTGTTTAAAGAATTCGAGGTGGAGCTGCAGTCTGCTGACCCCGGGATCTCTGTCCAAAAACTCCGCCAGAACGCCATCGACACGAGCGCTGAGATCGTGATCGGTGACCAGTCGGAGGAGCTCGTCGGGGGGTGACGATGCTGACCCCTCGTCAGCCAAACACCTTGCGGACACTTCCCTTCGAGGAATCGGTCCTCCTCCTCACCGACGCGGCTGTCTACAACTGCCGCTTCGACTGGAACACGGACAAGGTTCTCTCCTTCGAGCGGATCGATCTGCGCTCCATCACCCGCATCAACTACGGTACGTACATCACGTCGATCCTGACGGACACGCAGACAGATGAGCAGCGGAACGTGGGACTCGTCATCGTGTACCGCGACGGCGATGAGAACGCACTGCGGGTGAACACGAGATCGCTGCGGAGCCGCTTCGACCAGAACGTGCAGGACGCGTCTGGATCGAGCAACGAGTGGGATATCTACTCGTGGCTCAAGGGCACCAAGCGGTCTACGTCGCGGTTCATGGCGTTCAAGGCGCTTCCTGTGTCCAGCTGCGTGACGACCAAGAACCAGAACAACGTCACCGTAAGTGAGATCGACTCTGTCCGATCGATCTGCGAGGAAATCGAGCGTGCCGTGATGGCAGGGGAGGGTCGTCACGTCGAGAGCATGTCAATCATCGAGGAGCAGGACATCATCTCACTGGCAGAGGCGAAGAAACGGACAGGATACCTGGAGCATCTTGTTTATGATATAAAGAAGCTTGTGTGGGCATGAATCATTTGATAAGATTTGATGATATTATTTAACATTTCGTTCGTGCATTTGCATGGCTTGGATAGATAGAGCATACGAGAGTTGACAAGGAAAAGAAACCTGGACCAACCAGATTAATATCCAGACGATTGCATATACATCGTTCAGCTAGAGATGTAGGTACTGTTCAGCGTGGCCAGGGCGCATCCAATACGGGGAGCGGAACGGGCGGTGCGCCACAGCGGCGCGACGCCACACCGACTCGCTCGACGTCTCACCGCAGCGTCCCCTCAGCAGCACGACTTCAAGCTCCGAGAGGGGAAGACGGCCCTTGGACTCTCTGCAGAACTTCGTTTCTGGCCTCTGTCCGCCTGTTCCTCCTCTCGTTTTTCTTCTCTCTGTTATACATAACGGCTTCTGTCGTCCAATTCCGCTCTACAGTTCCTCCATCCCCCCGTCTGCCCGTTCTCGGGCTCTTGAGTTGGGTCGCAAACCCTATTCTCCCACACTGCCGCATATCCCAAACCATCAAACCACCCCTCACCGTTTTCCCCCGTACCCACGCCGCTGTCGTCCTGCGCAGGAGGTCGATCCCCCGACGGGACGAGCGTCTCTAGCGTTCTCTGAACCTCGTGTCGCTTGCGCGCGTTCCTGATTATTATATACCCTTTTCTCCGACACACTGAACAACCTGGCTGAGTGGAGCCGGCTTCGTTCCTGGCGGTACGGGCAGACGTCACTCTCGTCGAACTCCCCGTCGAGAACAGTCCGTGTAACTCTGCCATAGGTTACGGTTGCTGAAGGTCTCACATTCCACTCTACCGCGGGCTACTTCTTTTCCACGTCGATCGTTGGCTCGGGAAGGGTTGGAAAGTTTCCCAGAGTCACGGCGGGGTCTCTGTCCTAGACACTCCTTACCCGGACTCCTTTTTGAGCGGGCGAAACTTTTGCTGCTACTTGTTTTAGCGTCGTCACAATGGAGTGGCAACCGCAGGATGAGCCATTGAGGCAGCTGGCCGGCTACCTCAGGGACTCGCTGAACGCATATGACCGGGCGGTCCATAAACAGGCGGAGCAGGTGAGTCTGCAACCCGTTGCTGCTTGCTTCTCTTGCCCGCCACTGAAAAGATGTGGGCTGGGCTTGCGATCTGGGATCTGTCGGGAAAGAGGTGGCTGACCATAGGATTTGCTTGATCGACAGATGCTCATACAAGCGACATCCAACCCGGACTTTGTCAACTACCTCACATACCTCTTCTGCACTCCGCAAGTCCCCCCATCCGTGGGGCTGGACCAGCAGACCTACGATGTGGTCCGTTTCTCCGCTGCTCTGAACATCAAAACGAAGATCTGCGTGGCATACAACACCATTACTCCACCCAGTTTGGAATACATACGGTCAGCCACTCTGGTTTGTCTTCGGGATCCGAATCCCCAGGTGCGAAATTCTGCGGGAACGATCATAGCGCAACTTTTGCAGCAGGCTGGACTGTTGGCGTGGCCGCAGGTGCTGGAGGAGCTTTTGAAGCTGGTTGGGAACTACTCGGGAGATGTGCCACTCGTGGCCCAGGAGTCGGGCATGTCCGCTCTGTCCAAGGTCTGCGAGGATAACCGCAAGCTTCTTGACAGAGACTACCAGGGACAACGCCCTCTGGATGTTATAATCCCGAAACTGCTCGAATTTACCTCCAGTGAGAGCCCCATGGTTAGGTCTACGGCGTTGTCCACTATCCACGTTTTCCTTCCACAGAAGCCACAGGCTTTGATCGCATCGTTGGATCTGTTCCTTACGCAACTATTCAGACTCGCCAACGACCCCAACACGGACGTACGCAGGGTGGTGTGCCAGTCCTTCGCGCAGCTGGTCGATTTTGCACCGGAAAAGCTCATCCCCCACATGGAAGGACTGGTCAACTACATTCTTATGCAACAACACAACCAGGAGGACCCTGAGCTTGCTCTGGATGCGGCTGAGTTCTGGCTCGTTGCTGGTGAGCAGCAGGCGCTGCAGGAGCCCTTGGGAGCGCATATGCCCAAGATCATTCCCGTCTTGCTTCAGAGCATGATTTACGATGAAGATGACGCCATAAGGTTAGCGGGCGATGAGGACGATGCCGATGAAGAAGATCGTGCAGAGGACTTGAAGCCTCAGTTTGCCAAGTCGAAAGGTGCTCGTTTGGACACATCGAAGGCAGGCGCTGGGCCGAATGGTGCTCCTAATGGGGCAGATGATGAGGACGATCTCAGTGACGGAGAGATTGATGATTCGGACTGGGGTGACGAGGACCCCGAGGATGAGTGGACTCTGCGGAAGTGTTCTGCTGCTGCGCTGGATGTTTTCGCGAATGTCTACCACCAGCCGGTGTTCGAGATCATCCTGCCCTACTTGAAAGAGACTCTCCGTCATGAGCAGTGGACGAACCGGGAGGCTGCTGTCCTCACCCTGGGCGCCGTTGCGGACGGATGTATGGAAGCTGTCACACCTCATCTCCCCGAGCTCATCCCCTACCTGATTTCTCTTTTGAACGATGCGCAACCGGTGGTGCGACAGATCACCTGCTGGTGTCTTGGGAGGTACTCTGAATGGGCATCGCATCTTGAGGATCCTGCCGACAAGGCGCGTTACTTTGAGCCGATGATGGAAGGCATCCTTCGCAGGATGTTGGACAACAACAAGAAGGTCCAGGAGGCGGCTGCTTCTGCATTCGCAAGTCTCGAGGAGAAATCAGATGCGAACCTGATCCCTTACTGCGAGCCGATCCTGCGGCAGTTTGTTCAGTGCTTCGGAAAGTACAAGGACCGGAACATGTACATCCTCTATGACTGTGTGCAGACCCTGGCTGAGTGCGTTATGGGAGAGTTGGCGAAGCCTCATCTCGTTGAGATCCTCATGCCTGCTCTCATTGACCGTTACAACAAGGTTTCGGACCAGTCCAGAGAACTTTTCCCGCTGCTGGAGTGTCTCGGTTACATCGCAGCCGCCTACGGTGACGCCTTCGCGCCCTTCGCTGCTCCGTTGTTCCATAGGTGTACGAAGATCATTTACCAGAACCTGCAGGAATATGTTGCAGCTGTCAACAACCAGGCAATCGATGAGCCCGACAAGGATTTCCTGGTCACCAGTCTTGATCTCCTGAGCGCCATCATCCAGGCCATCGATCCTCAAAAGAGCAGTGAGCTGGTGGCCAACTGCCAGCCACGGTTCTTTGATCTGCTGTGCTTCTGCATGGATGACCCGAACAACGAAGTTCGCCAGTCATCGTACGCTCTCCTGGGCGACTGTGCCATTAATATCTTCCCCCAACTTCAGCCTTTTATTCCTAATATAATGCCTACCCTGATCAAGCAACTTGACCTGGATCTGATTCGGGACGACGAACCTCAGACCGGGTTTAGCGTGCTTAACAACGCCTGCTGGTCATGCGGAGAGATTGCGGTGAATGGAAAAGCGGACCTCTCGCCATACGTCGACAAGTTATACCAGGGACTATTGATTATTGTCAGTAACGAGGAGGTTATCGACTCTGTCAACGAGAACGCTGCCATGGCTCTGGGCCGACTTGGAATTTGCTGCTCGGATCAACTTGCGCCCCGCCTGGCAGAGTATGCTGATGTCTTCCTGAAATCGATGGCCAAGATCGATTTCACACGCGAAAAGGCCTCTGCGTTCCTGGGCTTCAACCAGGTGGTCATGAAGAATCCACAGGCAATGGAGTCCTGCCTGGCGGACTACTTCCAAGCGATTGCCATGTTCCCTAGCAAGTCGCTCGGTCAAGATGACTACCGTGATATTCAGCAGTCTTTCCAGCAGGTAAGATAATTCTCTGAATCCAAGACCTGTTTCTCTCAGATCATTGAGAGCTAACTATTCTAAAGGTTCTGCAAGGCTACAAAGATATGATACCCAATTTCGACTCCTATCTCTCCTCCCTTCCGCCACCTGTCACTCAGAAGCTTCGCTCCGTATACCAGATTTGAGTTTGTGGAGGGGTTTCAAGACGAAATATGTTGACCGATCCGATGCGATCAGATCACATTCGACCTAGTGTTTGATTCTGTGGCCTATTTTTCTCCGTTCATATTCCTGTGATTAAAATAAGCGAGTTATTATTACTTCATGAACTGCATGGCATATATCCTCTTGCCTAAACATGTACCCACATCTTCAACAGTTCCCTATATCTACATGGTTTTAACGGGAATGATTTCCCCTTCGCCTTGTTCCCCGACCTTCTCAAAAAAAAAAACGGAACCGAATTCGCCAAGTACATGCTAACTAGGAGGATGGTGGACACAAAGGAGGCAAGAAAATGGAATTTCAATCTTGACATTTTAATGGGTTGGAGTATATATGCATTGTACCGGGACTGGGGTGCATGGAGAGAACAAGAACCTGTCTATGATGGAGGGAGGATATCCGCTCAAGCATTGTGTTCCTTTTTTTTTTCCACCTTCGCTTGCTTAGATAGACATCCTTGACTGATGAAGATCAGCCCAGCGATCCAATTTCATTATTGTTCTTCTCTTTTCATGTTTGTATGTATTTCCTCTTTTTCCTTCGAGCGGATTCTCATATCCTGTTTTTTCTTCCCTCGATATTTGCTGATATGGACATGGGTGGTAACCACGGCGAGAAACTTGGTTCCTATCGTCATTCTTCTGCGTCCCTTTTTTTTCATCTTTCAACCCGGTTGGTTTCTCGAACCAGAACGGCCAGGAATGAGCGCATGCGTTGAGAACCGATGTCCCTATCTCTCTTATCTATTTATCAAGTCGCTCTTCCCACACCTTCCTAACGGGATGTGGATCCTGATCACATCCAGATAAGAGCATCCTGATCTCTGTTTATCTCATCGTATCTCATCCTGCTATCTCCATGCTGCTGGTAGGCTCTGTTGTCCTGCTTCTTTTTCTTCTTCTCTCCGCTTATTTTCGTTGTAAGTCGTATTTGATTTTATCTTTTTGCATTTCCGGTAATGGATGGGTGGATGAATTAGCTGGTCTTATCACATTCATACCTTTTTTTTCTCTCTCAATTTTATGGCATTTAGGTAGTTATAGCTAGGTAGATTGAGCAGATAGATAGATACCTAACATAGCATAGCATAGCCTAGCATAGGATTAGTAGTATAGGTAGATAGATATATCATAAAATTATATATAAGATATTCCTTCCGTGAGATGAATGACCATAGAGTATGCTAAGGATGTTTGTTAGTATACTCAACCGGGGTCGATAAATCAAACAAGTCCCTTCGGTAGGTAGGGAAATTTATCTGAGAAAAGGGAGAAAGGGAGAGGAAAGACAAAAAGGAGGGGATATCTTCGAAAAAAGGAGTAAGAGGAGAGAGAGAGAGAGGATAATCTGGAATTCTCTTCTCTCCCCCCCCCGTTATTGAAGTCTCTGTTTTGTGATGTTAAAGGAGCTAGTTAACTTAAACTCCCTTCTCAGGGGAGGGGAAAATATCAAATATATATCCCTTCGACTGGATATGCCCGGCAATATCTTCAAACCTTGTAACACAGTATGAATAGAATGCTAGGTATTTACTATCTAAGTGTGCGAGTGGATTTGCTTCGTTTACCGCACTGTACATACAATACCAATGGGTGGGATGGATACAACTCAGTTGAGTTGACGTGATATATGTAGTTGGCAGTTGTATGGATGTACATACAGTACTGTGCAGCACATACCATACACTAACTGTCGCGTCCAGCAGTTTCTCCTCTTCTCTCCAGAAAATTCCAGATTTTCGCTGGTGGTTTGTTCTTTTGTACACTACAGTATAAAAGCAAAGAGCAAGAGAGCTCGATTCTATAAATCACTTCATTTCATTCTTTATTTCAACTCAGCTTTTGCTTCTCTCTCTCTCGCGCGCGCGGGGGCGGGATGATATGTATTCATATATTCGTATGCATGTTGAATAGTACATACATACGTGCCCTACGATGTCTTCGATCTTCCCTATAGTAAGTAATTAATCAGGTATGGAGTTGGGGTGATATCGTTGGAGTTGGCCTAAGGAGCAGAAGGGGGAATGATGGTGGGAAGTATTTTGTGGGTGGTTTTTTTTATACTAGAAGATTGGGTACGATGCGTGTCTGTATGTATGTGGTTTAGGAAGAAAGAAAATGGAGGGAGAGGGTGATGAGGTAGGTATATCCCGATATGGAGAGATGTGCAGAAAGTTACTCGACTCCGAAGATTCTTTAATCAAGTTGAGACTCTTTGCTTGGGAAGAAGCAAGAGCAATTGTGCTTTTGATAGGATTTGATAGAAAGGGGGCAGCTAGTCACTTGCAGGATAGAGCATAGCTACCTAATCACTCTGTGGAAGTGGGAGAAAAGGTGTCCAGATACCTCGTTGTATGCGCAGTACTGCCCAGCTAGGGTAATTACTAAATTTGGGACTAGCCATCTGCATATCAGCTGGAGCGATGCCATAAAAAGTATTGAAGGGTTCTGGATGGTGGAGAGTATGGAGAGAAGCGGGAAGACAACATACTGAAGCACCTAACCTACCTTACCTACGGTACCAGTACGTTAACCCACCTCCCACATCTTGACTTCACCTTCTTCAGCTCCTGCAAGCCCTTCAGCTCCATCGAACCCGTCAACGGTGTGACTGGGGAGCCGTGCCGTGCCGTGTGTGACTCAACCGTCTTGACGCATTCCATGCCATCCCGTCCATACACATCTTGCCTTGTAAACTGCTATTTTTGAAGACCTCCGTTTTCCCGTCACGTCAAATCATCCCGCGCAGACGCGAAGCGAGTGCGAATACGGGGGCTCAGCCGCATTTCTCGGCGTGCATGAGCGGAGGATATGCTTAATTTCTCCGGGGGGAGAAAGAAGGGAGGTTTGTGCTGCGGCCGCGTTTGCCGGTCTGGGGTCAAAGGCAGGATCGTTCGTTTCACGCGTGGTGTATACTGTATACTACTCAGGCGGGCCAGGCAGGTTCCTTGTTCCTTGAGGATACTGTAATGGTCTCCGATCCCTCCCCTGGTTTGTTGTTACCGTTGATCTGTGTCGGGTCATCTGCAAGCATCTAAAATTGACCTACGCTAGTAACGCTTGCCAAGTGTTGATTCTTACGTTGTTTGACGTATAGATTCTTTTTTCGTGAACTCTGGAGTGCTGTGTGGATGTAGGTGCCTGACGGCCGTTTAGCTGTTCTAATAAACGTTAGTGGAACAAAACGGGGGCTGAGTTTCTTGGGCTGAGTTTCTTGATCCGCGCACCTATCATAACGCGGGGGTTGGGGGCGGCTTTGATCACTTGAATAGATATGCAGTTAATTCGCTAACACCATGTACCAGCCAAGATTCTCGGCGTAGCGGACAGCAGCCTCTACTCTGTGCTCCATATGTACGGACTCCAGAGGAAACAAACCCTCCGTATGGAGTACCTCCGTACATACTGTGTACAGCGGAACCGCGTCGGTTCCACCGTTAAGGGTGGAGATGTTAAGTCTCTAAATTCGCGCTATGGCTCCGGTCTGGGTAGTATGGCGGACGTCGGTGCATAGACATTCCCCGATTACCGGCCTCTAGGAGATCAGTCAGCGGTAGTCTGTTTCCATACGGAGTGCCCCGTGCAGCGTGCGCTAGGTGTATCAGGAGTCAGAGAATAAAATAATAACCATAAGCTGAAAGTGGAGTGTGATCGTTGAACCAATTCCCTACTGAGTAATGACCGTCAGCACCGAGCACTGAATCACGGCGATCATTAATCCTAATCATATCAGGCATAGGCACAAATACCTTTTAAGGTATACCTATATTGGTATAGTTTTTCCATCTAATTTTGGATCTCAGCGACGTTGACAGCCCCTCCTTCCTCAGTGGCACTGATTTCCTTTTTTTTTCAAAAAAAAGTGTACTGCGTAGGGATAGTCTCTAGTTTCTTTTTAAGGCCCATCTGGAGAACAAATAGGCAAAAACAGAAGCTGATGACCAGAGGTTATTTCCCAGCTATGCATCGTTAGATAGCAAATGTGTTCTGAAGGATTTCGAGCTGCACCCCTGAAGCGAACTAGTCTTATTTTGGTCCCTGTATTTCATTTTGATTTCTTTTTTCTGATGTTTTTCGTCTTCTCTTTCCTGTTTAAGATAGTATCATTTGCGTTGTCGCCGTCTTCCATTGGTGATGACTATGACAAGCTTCCCTGACAACTGCCACGCTAACCCGTGGCACTGCCGCAGACGCGGGTCGAATAGCTTAATTTCTTCAGGTTAGTCGTTGCAGCAGTGTCAGCTAAAACCTTTGCAAAAATGGATGTGCAAAAGCTGATAGGTCGTCGCACCCCATCTCCCTGGATGAAGAATCGGCGGCGTGCTGGACTGGTTCCTCCATGCTCTTTTCCATTATTAGAGAGCTGATCACAGCCTGCGAAAGGGGAATCAATAGTTGACACCTGAAGGTCTTGGCATCCACTATTTGTACTTAGCAGGTTGGCAGGTTGCGGCTCAAATTTTGATCAAAGAGAAAGATGATCCCCGAATCCATGATAAGAGATCCATCGTAGAAATTCATAGGCGCGTCCCGACCCGAGGAATCGAGATTTAGGTGCTGACACTTTTCCGGCAAGGTTTTGGCTTTCCGCCATAGAGGCGGAAGGCTTGGCATTGTGTGCCCCGAATATACCCGGTCAGGGAAGGGGCCAGCGCCCATTCCCATACTACTGATTCTTCTCGATGACTTTTCAGTCAAAAGCGCGAATTGCCAAACGACCGCAAAACCTGTTGTCCCGTCTATATCGGTAATGTTGAATGCAAGTTCTGGAAGTATCGAGTTATCTCATGACCGGTCACTGCCAAATGAGGGTATGCTACGTCTCGAAACTGTGATGTAGACAGTTATAGATATGGATTTCGCCCAATCTGGTATGAATAGCGACTTGCGATGACGGAGACTGGAGTACGCAGTACAGTGATGCCAAGTTTCAGAACCACGAACGCTGGAGACACGACTGCTTTCTTGGCTTGCAAAGAGCGGTGTCGGGGGTTCTCTCCTTAGCCTGTTTGGGCTTCATGATGCGAGAAGCGAGATGCCAAGGCTGGATCGCTTCCCCCACTGGCCCAGACCGCCCCGAAAGGCTAGAGTTGTCAAATGCGGAGAGTGGCTCGCGCATTGTAATTGGATCGATCTTAGTCGGCTTGCTTGCTTTCTTTTAGGGTCGGGTACCGTACCCGCATGCGCCCCTGCACTGTCCGTTCCCAGCCCATGTCCTCGGGAATAGGCCGATCTGGATTAAAATCCTGGTTAGCTGCTAGGTCCTGACTCCAAAGAATCCACTAGCCAGGCCTCTTTCATGGCGGCTCCGCGGAGAGGGGCGAAACCCACGCGGCTGATATCTTTGAATTGAACGGGAGAAATGATAGCGGTACAATGTATAGGAGAGCCGCAAAGTCCTACGACTAGCGTCGACGCACTATGCTAGATCATCTTGTCACTAGTGTGGAAGACAAGGATGCGAAATAGTAGTTGCTGTTGGTGTAGTCTGGACTGATGCCTGGGTCTTTGGCCGTTGGGCGTGATCAAGAGCTGAGTTTTCAGGACTGGCAAGCGTAAATATTTAGAGACTTCCTATTGGTTATATTGACTAGTATGTGCGCTGGACTGCTACTCCGTACTTCGTGCTCAGGCCGCACCTGCTAGAAGTCAGATGAATATTTGGTCTTAACGGTACGTTATGCATCAAGATTGGGAGATGGTATTGTCCGTACCATAGGCTAATTTGCTAGAAAAGGGGACTTGTGTCTCTCCTTGGGTAGGTCTTAACCCAGCCCCGTTCGAGGGAGCCGTTAGACCACAAAGCACAAATGCGAGTCTTAGATGCTGTGATATCCTCCAAAGCGAATAAACGGAAAGTGGATTTACAAAAGGACCGCTGAAGGATATAAAAGGTAGAGACGTGGAACAGCTAGCGATCAGCCGCAATAGCAATATCGTGCGGGATGTCGGTTGGTACCAAGTTCATGCAGGATAAAAGTCGAGTAAATCATCTATCCTGGTTCCTGGATATCAGTCAGCCAAGTGTCGATCACAAATGCAGAGACGGAGAAAGAAGGTAAAATTCCTTTCTCTTGGCAGACGTCTCGACTAGGGACGTGGCTGAGAGACTGCAGAACCAGGATCATGGACCGTGAGTTTTCTGCTACTATCACCGTAGGTCCTTCTAAATCTTGTTTGCTAGGAGATTGGCAATTAGTCAACACAAAGAAGAGTAGTAGACACGAAGGTGAGATAGGACGAAGAGGATGCAGGTACTCGTCGTGGGCGAAGGGGGCCGCCGCCCTAGCTCCCGGCTGGCGCCGTCCAACGTGACTCCTTGTCCGTTGACCCGTGCTCCCTCATCTCCATCCCCATCTCCCCGTCCATCTCTGACAAGACCTCGATGATAATCGGGCTCAGCTCTCCCACCACGCTGGTTCCGCCTTGTCGGGAAATCTGCCTGCCCGCCGGTCCCAAGCCATGCTCTAGTCAGACAACCTTGATGCACTTCAACCAAGCCCTACACGCTACCCCATATCAGGTAGGGCGTCTGTCGACGAGACGAATCATCACGCCAATGACAGCGCCATGCCTTCATCCACGAGATAATTTTAGGCCCACGGGTCGCGGGGCTGCGAGCACGCCTCCGGACCCTGAGATTGGATGACAGAGATACCTCGGAAGCTGCCTCGCCAGTCAAATTCAAGCAAGGGATCCCCATGACCCAGCGCGTCGGTCTAGATGTTAGCTGCTTCTGTGCCTCGACAAGGATGCGTTCGCCCAGCGCCATGGGACAGGGGCCACGCTAGAAGAAATAATCTCAAGTACTCTGAATCTTGAAACTGCTTCGGGCACCGCACAACATGAGAAGCGTTCGCAGCCTGATCGACTTCCTCTGCTACGGAAGGCATGGATTCCCTACTCTCGAATAAGGACCATCACTCGCACTTCTAGTTTTCAGGGTGTCTTGCACAGGCCAGGGCAGCTTGCTGCATGGTCGATTTTTGGAACCGTGCAGCAGCTCTTAGATGGTGTCTGTAAGGCATGCTGGCTGTGAAGCACAGTATAACTAAGCGCGGCTTGTCAACGGAAACTTGTACTTACTGCTCAATGGATAGCTGCGGGACATAGCATGTGGATAGATCAAGGAACCAAGTATGGGGGCTCTGTGCAAGCTTCCGGGACAAAACGAAAAGGTTGACCCGGGAGCTATCGATCCTTTACCAGATTCCAGTGAGGGAACCTTTTTTTTAGCTCTTATGGATCGGCTCTCGCAAGATTACAAGGGATGGGCGGAGCGGCAAGATGCAACATGTTTCTACTAGAAGCTGGTACAGGGCAAAGCCATGAGAAGTTTTGTGTAAACCTCTCGGCTCAGGATATAATCGGGTTTTTGCCACTAGACATCGGTATGTACATACAGTAGCAGTTGCTTCAGGGCAATTGCTTTTTCTAAAAGCTGCTCAAGGTTTGATGTCAACAGTGGCGCCCGTCCACGCGCCGTACAGAGTATATGCTGATCTGATCCTGCGCTCCAACAGATGGAAACTATTCACATTCAGGTTCCCGGTCAGAGTCAAGAAACGTTTCGATCTTGAGTGACGGTGCTGACCGAAAGCAGACATCATTCATCAACTAGTCTAAAATGACAAAATGGGCGGACTAACTTATTATTGGGCATAAATGCTCCGCAATCACTGCAAGCCATGTGTGAGAAGTGAGCGTGAGACGACAGGGGTAATGAAACTGCTTCTGATTCGTCGTCTTCAGGGTCCAAGCTGGCACTGCGATCGTTGAATCAAGGAAGCGCAGCACTACCGTATGGGCAAATTACTTTTGGTATGTGATAGCTGCAATGCATACAGGTTGACATATCTGACAGTCGTTGACCTTGAGATCGACATCAAGTGCCGCTATTTCGGGCCAATCGAGCGAACAGCCTGGCAGTGCACATCGCACTGACATAGTATCTCGGTCTAAACTTTGGATAGAAACGACATCTCTGTCATTCTGTCTCCATCTCTGTTATTATTATTATTCATTCCCTCAAAAAACAACTAACGGTCGCTAACTTGGACTTCTACCAAAATTGTTTGGCAGCAGTCATCTCGACAGGCTTGCCCATCAACAGACTCCGAGGCTTAGAGGCCAGCTCTTCAGATTCAGGAGCAAAGTTTACGTGGCAGATGTAACGGCTGCTTAGAAAAGACGTCCCTGAGATCAGCATCTTATGAACAAGCGAGGTGAAAGGCATTCCCGGAGCGAACTCCTATCCTGTCAATGATAACCCAAATCGGTTCTAGGTACTTGGTACGGTGAATACAGCGGTACAGTTCTTTACCGGAACCGTCACCCCAAACTTTTACCCGCTCAGTTCCAACGTAGCAAGTGAAAAAAAATGTGTTCTTTTTTAGGTGCGGCTGGCACCTTGGCAAAGGGTCCACGCAGCCGCACTGCGATCCGATATGACTTGAGCTTTTACATCGACGCCGAACTGCAATCCATAGAGTATGAACCATTCGATCTGTTTACCAGTGCCAAGCGCAGCCAGTATCGCGGAACTTTCCTCGACTCTTGACGGTACACTAAGCTCGACGGGGCGTGAACTGCGCGGGGGGGGACGGACTGGCTCGACGCAAATTACTCCGTACTCCGGTGTGCGTCAACCACAGATGGCGATCCAGGGCCAAGGCAAAGGAACTAGAGGGTCCAAAGGCGAGGACGAGAGATGATTCAGTCAAAGTTTAGCTCGACGGTCGACCCCTGGGTCCACGGTCCCCGCGCCCCTCCACTTCGCCTTCTCAAACACCATCGCTTCAGGCCAACCGCTCTGAGAAAAGCGCCTGCTCGAGACGCTGCCCATTTACGACTCGCAGGCTTAGCCCCGAGTCTCTTCACGTCGGGACTCACCACGCACATACAGTACTGTTTCGCCAATTTGCACTCAGGCCCAGTCACCAAACCGTCAGAAGGTGCCCCAATCTCCCACCGCTGGCATTGGACAACGACCCACTAGCGAGCCGTGTCGATACACTAATGACTGCATACTTCGAGACCGCACGCCCAGCGACCAGCCTGAAGGTGCAGCCTGGACGATTCTGCAGAACGGACATAGACTTCTGGGTCCAAGTCCCCCCGGAGCGCTCGACCCTGTGTAATGGCTGTGTATCTTATTACTCGATGCGGTGAAAGATGCTCAGCGACCTTGCCTCGACTCCTCGAGTGTCCAACACTGTCCGACCGCCCACTTGGTGGCCTTTCTATGGTTCAAGCTGTGCCAGCGGGAAGACCTTTTTTCGCCCATCAGATTAGACCACACCTCCTGGGGTGGCCCAAGCAGAAAAAAATACCCACCTCCCATGCGGCCGTCGCCCAAGCAGCCCGCCTTATCCTACTTTTGGAGTTAGAGCTGAGCGGCAGGGTGTCATGTTAGACATCCCCGGAGGCTCATTATCCCCAAAAGGACAGAGGACCAAAGTAGATAGGCGGGAGGCTCCATTTGCAAGCAAGCTAACCCCTCCATTAATTGCATTCCTGGAAATCAGCACCTGACCAGTCAGGGCGCTCAAATGTCTCGACCCCCGTGGTGCAGCTGTGTCGTGGGTAACTCTCGACTGGTCATAACGGCTTAAGTAGTAACGGTCGCCTCATCGCCAGCCGCAATCTGTCACCTTATTTACCTTGTCTGCCTGTGACTCTTTTCTACTGTCGTCTCCAAGCCCCTTTTAGTGTGGGTATTCCGTTCTCTCGTATTCCCACACGTGACTATGCGTCTGCCTACAGAAACCTAACGTCTTTAAACAGTTATTCCACGAGGTATTCTTGGTTTGGATTATTTATAGCATATTCAGCTCGTCCAGTTCGAACATTATATACTGGTGTTCTCTTTGGGGGGATCTCTAGCTGTGTGTTGTCATTTCTGCTCCCCACGGTATCGGCTGGGGTTCAGAAAGGATATATATACATCAACTAATTCCCTTGTGTTGTGCGCATACGATTTGTGTACAACGATTTTTTTCTATCTTTTTTCTATCTTTTTACTGTTTCACGAGCTGTTTCATATCTTTCTCTTCTGGTCTTCTACAAAAGAAAGAATGGCAGGACCAGGAGGAGGCCCTCCTCGGAAGAGCCACACAAAGTCGAGGAACGGTTGCAAGACATGCAAGAGGAGACATATTCGATGTGACGAGACCTTCCCGCAATGGTACAGACTTCTTCACACTCTTGATGATTACATGTTGGATCTAAAAACTGGGTGCTGACAAACGATGTCAATAGCCGAAATTGCACGAAACACAACTGTCGTTGCGACTATATGGATGTAACAGCAACAGCAGCAGCAAATGACCACGGGAACCAAAGGGCCCCAGATCTTCTAATGTCTCAAGAAATTGAGATGGAGATAGAGAACTGGCGGATGACAGGCACTCCACCCTTTCCAGAACTCTCAATGTGCCCGCGGAGTGGTTGGCATGGGTTCTCTCGGAGTGAACTCCGGTTGATTCACCATATCACCGGCCTCTCTATTGATTTGCATCGGCGCGGTTATAGTAATAGCACCATATGGGCACAGAGAATGCCAAAGTGAGTCGGCAACCCCCCCCCCCCCCCCGACGAGAACCCTGAGGAGCTAACAGACAGCGACCAGCTTCTTGGCAATTGCACTATCAAATGATTTTGTAATGAGCTCCATTCTTGCGCTCTCGGCCTTTCACCTGGCGTGGATAACTCAAAATAAGGAGACAGAAAACCTGGCTTATTATCATCGGGGAATAGCAATCAAGGGTGTGCAAGATGCGATAAGCAGCTTCTCGAGACAGAATTGCGACGCTATCCTAGCGGCATCCATGCTGCTGTCATGGCAAGCTACCGAATGGTGTGCCCAGAACACCCTTGAGTTGTTTGGCATGATGCCTCAGACTGACACATGAGTAGGCGTGGCTGGCTGTCTTTGCAACAAGGCGTCTCCACGGTAAGCTATTTGGACCCAGGCCACGTTCCCACGAGTCAGCATTAACAGCAGCGATCAGGTCCTGAACGCAATGCAACCAGAGTGGAAATACGGATCCGAACTTGCCCGATTTTTAGAAGGCCAGAAAGCGTTTCGAAGTGAGAATGTTCCCGTGATGTCAGGGTATCCATGCGGGAACCAGTATCGGGATGAGGATTTGGTCCGTCTTGATCATGCTTGTGCAGCTCTTCAAAACATGCAACAGCGCGTCTCGCACAATCAAGAGTATTGCGACCGAATCACGGATCTTTTGGGATTCGTCCAACAGCTGCGCGAAGATCTTCCCATTCAGTCACCAGAAGAAGCCTTTGAGAGACTGCAGCCTCTACGGACATGGCTGTTCTGGTTACCTTCTGCGATGTTGCGGGGTGGCGACACAGATCTCGGTGCGCTGGCTGTTCTTGCCCAGTACTTCGGTATCGCGCTGGCCTTAGAGCCTCTTCTCCCTGACCTTAGCGGCCCATACCTCGGTTCCATGTCGGCAGGCCCGATTGAGGACATCCAACGGATCCTTCTGGCAAGAAAATCAGCCGAGCCATTTTCCCCGCAAGTACAGCTGGCAGTAGCTCTGTTGGACTTGCCTTGCGATATTGTCGCCGAATACAGAAGCCGTCTCCAGTGGCCATCTTACTCGTACTCACCAGTTCATAGCCTGTATCATGGTGTCCAGGATTTCCATGTTGCTTCGTCCTCATCTACTACCTCTGCCTATATGGCATACACCTCTCCCATCCACTCTCCACCGGCGCTCGCCGTCCCAGGCTCTCCCTACCATCTAACAAGTAGCTACGGGCAGCGACAGACCTCTCATAACTTCTACACTGCTTCTCCCAGTTTACAGTCGGAGCCGACGGATGACCGGACCAGTCTATCAGATTACAGTCGTTCCGGCACCCTCGACCATTCGCCTGCTTTCTCGCCCGCATACGTGGATGACATGATCGGTGGAGTGACAAGCACTGAAAACGCGGCTGGGTTGAACATGGGGCTTTGTCATGAGCCGCCCACATTTCATGCTGGAGGGTTCGTCACTCCGGAACTCTGTTGGACATGAGTTGAGAAATCAACTTGCATAGCGAAGGAATATTTACAAACAAATTCTTTGCAGGGGTCCGTTCGGCTGAAGTGCTGTTTTCACGCATGTGGGAAATTGCCTGGGCTCGATGTCTGCATGTCGAAGCTCTTCGAAGGACAGAAGATCATCTCATGTGAGGTCAAAACGACTGTCCTCATGAGCTCCACTCTGATCCACGAAAACGAGAACCTCGCGTCGTGCGTCAAACAATGTCTCTACGAAAGAAAATGGCAGAATGTACTTCCAGCGGCGGCAATGCATCTTTTGCCAAAGGGTTGGAGTGGTCTGTTCTTGGTCTTTATGTTTTGACTGTCTGCCAGGTTGGGCCAAGTGACGAATAGAAGACTCAAGGGTAAATCTGGGTCGGAATTCCGATTTAATGTGTCACGAATTTTTCTTCTATGTTTTGGTTTACGAGGAATTCCCATGCTGCAGCGTTTTTAGTTGCTGTGCTCTTTCCTGTCACCATGGCACATCTACGGTCTTTTCTGGAGAGGAAAAGCTTATCATTTCTGCACCGGGGAATATATCATATAGCATTTGACGGGCATAGAAGGAATCTGAGCCGAGCGAAAGACAGGTCACCTGTCGACTTTCCATTCGTTAACCCTAACGAGACGAGGGAATGACGCCGGGCGAGGAAGGAAGAAAAGACATGAAATAAGGGGCAAACACGAAATGGGATGGGATAGTATGATCATCGAGTGATATTCATGCAAAAAATCTTTACATGTATTCTATCCAATCCCTTCTATCTTAACAAAAAACAGGACAAGATACCAAACGGACTGTCCGATCCGTTCACCTCAAACTCACTTCCTTCGGATGTCCACATACTTACCTATGAGGGAAGTGAAATGGTGCCGATATTCCACGGAAGGAGAACGCGGAGAAGACGCGGGTAAGGCTGTAAGCTGCACGTCCTTTTGACTGCGCCCCGTTCACCGGATGGCCGGATGACCCGTCTGGCGTCTTGGATGGCACATCAACGCGCCCCTCTGGCTTGGCAGTTCTTTAGAAGCCCGGTCTCGATCAGGATCATGATCTGGACTGGGAAGTCTCCAGACTATTTCTGATTCTATTGGACTGGCGTTCTCTTCTGCAAAAGCAATACAGCGCTTTTCCCCTCAAACAACATGGCTGTTGGATTCTAGATACAGTTAGGCAGGTATGCTTAGGGAATGATTAATAATTGACAGACCAAGAAGAAAGTAACACAGACATCCCCCTTCAAAGTCTCGACTTGATTCGATCATCAGAGATTCTATACTTACTTATTACCTACCTACCTACGTCGTACTAACTCCTAACTCTAACTCACCGCCTCAATGAGAACGATCCGAGGTTCGGCAGTGGTGCTTGATTTCAAAGTGTAAGTATCCATTCAAGCAGGGATGAAGCTTAAGGCTGGTGCGGCTAGAGACGGGGAAGACCCTGAGAAAAAGCAGGGCCTCGCCTGATAGCCCTGATCCGATAGCCAACGACCTACCTAACAGGTCCCTAGCGTGGGGAACCCAAGTTACCAAGGTCGAGATTCCTGAGATCGCATGGCGGTGATGCTATTTTCGGGTGCGGCCCTAGAAGGTAGGGTAGGTTAGGATTGTAGATTTACTGCAGATGAGTTACTCTACCTGAAGTCTACCAACGACTCTACGGGCTCTCCAGTCCGCACTCTTGTAGCCACGTACTAAGGAAACAAACACTACCAGGTGAGGTAAGTCCATCGCCTTTTTCCCCGCGGGGGGCCTGATGGAGGGTAAGCTAGCTGGCTCTAACTAAATAACACTCACGGTCCGTCGCAAATCACGATCTAGGCCTGACCCTATCCCTGGTCCAGGGTTCCATTGCAACGGTGCAGTTACTGTAACTACCTAAGTCACTGTGCTTATTATACACCCTTACCTACCTTAGTACTGCACCATGCACGTATAGCGTGCAATATCATCCATTCAGGGATCCCATACGTTCCTTTCTCCCTTCCCTTTTCATTTTGCCTCTGATTCGATGCAGACATGCAGAGACAACGTGTCTGCGTCACGTTGCGCGGGGAACCCGAGACCGTGGATAAGATAGAGATAGAGGCATGGAGACCTAGGTGGACCCATGCAGTATTGGCATTGACAGTTAGTGCCTACCTAATGTAAAGGATGAGGTTGAAATTCGATGGTATTTACTACCGAGTATAGTACTTAGTATCTCCTAGCAGTGATCTAGTGGCCAACAATAGGTAGATATTCCAATGTAAATCTCCGATTCACACCCATCTAGAACCATAAACCGGGTAGCGGGCCGTCGGTCTATGCCTATCTACTTACCTATCTACGCACACGCTATCCCGGAGACCGGGATGTGTCCGTATAAAGCTATGGTCGAGCTAAACTCACTTCTTGGCGTCAACTTCAGCCTCTTTTATTTACTCAGCACGTGCTCCGTAAGTACTTTGTATGTATATAACTGACCGCTAATTTTACTCTTCATACCTAGCAGTTATGCGACGACGAAGCCGCATAGATTCATCATTATAGTTTAACAAACTTCATTGTCTCGCGGCCACGGAATACGTACCAGGTATGCAGCACGATCTGGAGGATCCATCCCATCTAGACTGTCCAAGATAACTTAGGTTGCTTTTCTTTCAAACTAGGATCGTGGTATGCCGATCATCCTATCGAATACAAAAAAGTAGGAAAAAAAAGAAACCTCCGCATTATTTAATATTCCGCCAGGGGGGGAGGAGAGAGAGAGAGCACGTAGGTAGAGGTAGGTAATTACCTACCTAACCTAGGAGGATTGCATTCCCTGGCCTGGGACAAGTTCTAAAAACGGCAGAACTGATTCTGCTGCGGCAGTAGCCACGGCGTCCTCTGCTCTCTATCTAGTCCATTCAATAGGGGGGATGGATAAGATGGTATTTACGCAAAGAACACTGCCTGCGCTGCAGCTGGCTACTTGCCTTGCCCTGTCTGATCGGGCTAGAGTCTAAAATTCAAAAAGAACCATGGACGACTGCAGACAAGGTTATAATTAGAATTAAATAGACTTAAAACATCCGGGGTTTAGGCCCGCTCTCTCTAGGCGGACTGGCGGGGGGGAACGCACTGATATGTACGAAATGACATTAGACAATACCTAGGTAGGTATGATATGAGATGAAAATAGAACAACTTGCATTAGGTAGGTAATTTTCCTAACCTAAGTAGTTGTGTACAGTACAGTAGTAAAGAGTTAAATATATCCCGCACACGTGGCTCTCTCATAGGTACCTTCTAGTAAGCACTTACTTCAGCCTTCCGGATGCGTTATTATTAAGGCCTATCGCCTACGAGGCATTCGAAAAGAAAAGTATCCGCTCGTTCTGGGAGATGCCGATGCGGTGTACGGAGGAGCGAACAAGAGCTCGTATTCGTAATACGTAGCGTCTTAGACAAAGGTTCTGCAGCCCATCCATCTGCTTCGAGTAATACAACAGTGTAGGCCTGAGGCATGCGGATACACATATCACATGACCTCCGCTCTTCGTCATGTGATGTACCAGACGACACGTGACTTAAGAGGAGAGTAGTGATGCATCACGTGCTCCCCGGAGCGGAACAGAGAGAGAGCTTGTTTGCAGCCAGCCCACCTGACAGAACATGCAAACATTCCAAAACAAGTTACTTAACCTAGGCGGTGACATCGTCGGCTTGCGTTCTTGGAAATTAAACAATAATATCGCCGTCGACAATTTCACAAAGGACCACAATTTGAACTCTACAATTTCACCCTGGTCATTCATATAGGGTGGATCTTTCTTTTACCCGGACGGGCGCAATCTGATTTTGACTCCAAAACGCAAAAAAAAGAAGGAAAGAGAAGAAGAACTAGAACTAGAGGAAGAAGCAATGGCGGACGCGGGAGGCTGGAGCACTATCGAGTCGGACGAGGTATGTACATACTAATGCTGCACATTCGTTTGTTATTCCTTTAATTGGAACATTGTCTCCTTTGCCTTGTCTGTCGTCTGTTATTTTTTGGTATGGAAGCTCGGTTACCTTATTCTACTTGAGCTCGCTGTAACTTCACATCATATCTCATGCCCCCATCTATCAGCACCTTGAAACTGAAAGCTGACATGGGGATCAATGTCTTGTCTGTGCAATATAGGGCGTCTTCACCTCCCTGATCGAGAACCTCGGCGTGAAAGGCGTCCAATTCGAAGAACTCATCTCGCTTGACGCGGACACGATACGGGCGTTGAGGTGTGTACCACTTCCTTCCCCACACCACACACATGAACCAGATTCCTTCCACGCTCTCAAAAGAATAAGTATTAACAGAAAGGGGGGGAAATGACAGCCCCGTCTACGGCGTAATCTTCCTCTTCAAATGGATGACTGGCACCCAACGCGCCGACACCTCCGCCCCCGCGGACGGGACCTACGACCCCACCGCCCCCGAAGAAAAGGGCCTCTTCTTCGCGGCCCAGACGATCCAGAACGCCTGCGGCACGCAGGCCGTCCTCTCCGTCATCCTGAACCATGACCAGCCATCCTCATCCACCGGTGGACCCGCGATCGATATCGGGGAGGACCTCCGCTCCTTCAAAGACTTCACGACGGGCTTCCCGCCCGACCTGAGAGGCGAAGCGCTCTCCAACTCCGAGGCCATCCGCACCGCGCACAACACGTTCGCGCGGGCGTCGCCCTTCGTGGACGAGACGGCCCGTCCCCCGCCCGACGAGGAGGACGCGGATCTGTACCACTTCATCGCGTACACGCCCGTGGGCGGGACGCTGTACGAACTCGACGGTCTGCAACCGCACCCGATCAGTCACGGCCCGTGCGACGCGGATTCCTTCCCCGAGAAGGTGATCGAGGTCCTCCGCCGGCGGATCGAGCGGTACCCACCGGGGGAGATCCGGTTCAATCTGATGGCCGTGGTGCGGGACCTGAGGGAGCGGGCGAGGGAGATTGGGGATGTGGAGATGTTGGAGAGGGAGGCGAGGAAGAGGCGCGATTGGGCGTGGGAGAATTCGCTGCGGAGGTGGAATTTTGTTGGTTTCATTGGGGAGGTGTTGAAGGGGGTTGTAAGGCAGAAGGAGGAGCAGGGCGGGGATGAGGCGTATAGGGAGTGGGTGGAGGGGGCGAAGAAGCAGACGCAGAGGCGGTTGGCGGCGAGGAGGGGGCATGGGTCGGGGTTTGAGTTGGAGTGACGAAGTGGAAGGACACCTCTTTTTCTTCGTAAATACGAAAAAAAGGTTGGGGTTGGGTTTTGATCGGTTTATGAGGTATGGTTTGGTTTGCATTGGGTTGTTTCTTACGGGTTTCATACCCCGGGGGATCTCTGATGATGATCATGATGACTGACTGTCTGGCTTGACTGGCTTTGACTGACAATGATGAAGAATAAATAATACCTCTATATCCTCATGCTGTGTTGTCTTCTATTCAATAGAACAGGATACAGAAACAGCCTGCACACCACACCTTCAGTCCTGGTCTCGTCTTTGAAAGTAATCTCTAGTTTCTCCCAAGAATAGGCAGGAACTATAAGTACCCAAACACAAGTAGCAACCTTCAGACTCTTGTTATTACCAGTCGTTATGTCCTAGGCTGGAGTTAACGCTTGAAAATAAGCCGAGCTATTCGATCCGATCCGATTGTTGGAATGTGGGGCTGTGTGTATCTTGCATAACTTTTCCTCCTTATCTTCCTTTCTCCCTTTCTTTCCCCTGTTCGCATTTCCAACAGTCGTCCAAATAAACTTGAGCAGAGCCCACAACGGGGAAATATTGGAAGAAAGATGAAACCCGAGACTGCGATCTATCTAGGTATATACATGACAACGGCAGGCCGTCGGACCAAGACCAAGACAAGATCAGAGCAAGGCAGGACGATCAGGGAGAGAGAAGATTATGCTGATTATGCTAACGCTCAACATTAACACAAGAACGCTTAAGTCATGCTCTCACCCCAGCCAGCGAAACGAAGCGAACCAAAAACGAGAGACACCAAACAGGTGGGGAATATTCATATCCATCCGCTATGCTGTCTAGAACCAACCAGAAATAGAGAGATAGAAGGGGAAGGGAAGGAAGCGGAACGTAACTCGACGTGACGTAGAATGCCATCCTTCGAAGAATCCCCAAAGCAACCAAGAAAGTGAGATCCAAACATCCTCCGTACAAGACCGCGTCGTCAGCGGTCGTGGACACAGTCGTCGCCAGTTAGTCAACTCGGTAAGGTAATCACGGTATTAGACTATCAGCAATCGTATACTCAATCAATAATCGATAGCCCGCGCTTTGACATGCTCGACTAGCTCCTTCGGCAGCTCATCCTCGTCAATCAGGCCCAGGGACAGCACGTCCGCCCAGAAGAAGAACGCGCGGTCCTGCGAGAATGCAAGGTAGTCAAATTCGTCGACCTCGGCTTCGGAATCCGACACTGGTGACTGGGGGCGATCTGACGAGATCTTGTCGGTCGCTTCCGTCACGGTAGGAGTGGTGACTTCAGAATTGCTGCTTCCGTTGCTGCTCTCTTCCTGCGCTGCCAGCGCCTCTTCCAGACCAGGTACCTTGGCCCGCACGATACCCCATGTCACCCACTGCGCCGAGTTGGCAACACGCCACAGCCGCGTCTCCCACATCAACTTCTGCACGTCCGCCTCCAGGGCGTCTTCACGAGCCTTCTCGGCCTCCGTGTAGCTGAGAGACTGCGAATTGGGGCTGCTGGAAAGCGCATCGAGGGAGAAGGGCGCCAGGCGGGGTGTACCGGTAGACATTGGGCGAATGCTGGGGGAAACAACTGGTAGTCCAGCCAGCTGAGGACGGTGGTTCAGGTAAGCGGAGATGAAGCGGTGCTGTTCTTCGGGGGTCGGATAGGCTCGTGTGTTGCAGTGCCATGACTTCTCAGAGTGGTAATTGTAGCACCACTCAGACTGCTGTCTGTTAGCTTGGGTATAAGGCATTGGGTCAGTTCGCACTCACAAAATGGTTAGCGAATTCCAGACCAGGGGGGTTTGCAGATGCGTATTCAAAGTCGATGACCACGAGCTGCTTGTGCTCGTTGGCCGGCAGCAGAAGAGGTGATTCCCCACTAGGCTCGAGTCGAAGAAGGTTGCCATATTGCGTCTGTAGAGAGTCAGCCAAGCCCGAAGAGGACGAAAGCAAAATGATAACATACATCGTTATGTGCAAACACCAGCTGCTTCTTGATCCCACTCGCGCCACCGCAGCTTTCCGTGAGCCACTCCCGATACTTCTCAAACATCTTCCGGAACTGAGGCCATGGCACTCCGCACACGAAACCACGCTTCCGCCAAGGTTCAGAGTGTGACTTGGATTCGTTGTGTTCGGACATGATCTCCTTGTCCAGCCAGGTGATCACCTGCTCGCAACGGTCAACCCACCTGTCCCAGTTCCGGAAGACGAACGGGCCGCCTTCCCTCTCTTCATCGAGAAGTTCAATGCCCTCATGCAGCTCCCTCATCCTCTTGGCGATCTGCTTCGACGTCTCCGGGTTCCGCAGGTCAGTGGCCGTTAAGGTCCGTGCATGGAAGTATTCCTCGAATCGGCCGTTGTTGAAAGTCCCCAGCACGCGGGGCCCAATATTCTTCTTCCCCAGACGGCGCAAGATCGCAAGCTCGTTCTCCCGGTCAATCAGGTGTTCCACCTGGGGACCGTAGATTCGGAGAAGAAGTTTCCTGTAGGATGTCAGATGAGCGTGTTACAGAGACGATCCAGCAAGACTTACGGAGGTGGCTTCCTGGGAGCCAGGTTCTGATCTCCATCCACACTCTTCGACGAACTCTTCGGGGGAGTGACAACGTAGACAGCATTGGTCAGGGCACCACTGAGTCGAGTCACCTCAACCTCTGCGCCTTTTTCCATCGGGATCCTTCGCCAGCCCTTGAGTTGCAGGGTATGGGCCAGGCGAATGATTTCCGTCTTGAATGTCACCCAGTGTTCCTTCTCCCTGGCCCTTCTGCTGTTGGAACTGGTCCCATCACTTTCATCATCTGCAGCACCGCCAGAGTAGGCAAGCGTCTTGGAGTTATCCAGAAAAGCATCGACGCTGGGGACGACAGTGTCGATATCCGGATAGTCAGACTCCGAGGCAGATCCTCTTCTGAGTCCTTTCACATGGTGACGTCGACGCGTCGACCTCTTGCGGCCCAAGCCAGCTGTTCCAGAAGCAGCAGCGTCCTTGCGAGAGTTGGCATACTGGACGAGGATCTTCTCCAGCTTCTCCAGCGCCAGCGCTCTCTCCGAGCTCTGAGAACTGCTTCTCTCCCGCGAGGTAGTCATGTGACCGTCGTCGGGAGAAGAGCCATCCAGGCCTGTCGTCGCGGACGTCAGCGGTTCCTGCAACTTGGACGCTTTCCGCTTGGCCTGCTCCTGCTGCAACCAGTTGAACACCTGGGTGAACAGGGTGTTCTGGGGGTCCTCGTCTGCATGCTTCGCGCCGGGCGGTGGTGTCATCTCCTCTTCATCCTGAGCAGAAGAATCCCGCAGGCTGGAGCACTGGCTGCTCTGGGAGTGCTGCGAGAAAGACTGGGGCATGGGTGGCCGGGCGGAGACCTTCCTCCCGACGTTGGCACGGTGATGCTTGTGGTTCCAACCTTCCGCGATCAAGACGGGCAGGCTCCCATTGGCCGGCTGCGGATGAGGAGGCGACCAGGTGTTGCCCGTTCCGGCGGTGGAGTTACCTTCTGCCATGCGAGTCAGGCTGGTAGTGAAACACACACAAGGGGAACGACATCGTTGAAGAGCAATCGACAGAAGAAACCGGATATATGTTGAATATATATATATATGAGATGAAAGCACGCCAACCGGCTGCTGCAGAGATCTTGAAATATGCACACACAAAAGAGCCGGTGCAAAAAAGGCAAAAAAGAAAAACAGAAAAAAAAAGAAGACGGGACGATTTCTACAAGGCTTGATATGTGAACAGGGACATGAAACCTCAAAGCCAGAGACACATCAGTCCAGAACGTAAACATGAGAAAGGGGGGAGGGAAAACGACAGAAGCAAGCTGGTTAAGATGCCGCACAAAGCAAACTCGAGCCTACCTGGGACGGCCCTTCCGGGAAGGCCACTGCTCTCGTCGACCATCTTGATACTTGTCCCCACGCTCAAAAATACCCGGCGGACATGTAGCTGCAGCGGGAGCTCGATGCGAGTCAGACGCTGCTGTGTGTGACAATGGCAGGATACGAGTCTTTTCTTGGTCCGTCTGGGAGCGATGGCGCGGGGACCGTCAGCGTGTTGTGTCCTCTGGGCGGAAGCCCAAGAACAGGTGGTGGGGTGGCGCACCGCGGCCCAGCCAGCGTCCGCCGTCCAGCCGCGACGGATGGAAAATGGCCCGTTTGGTCCAGGGCTCCCGTTGCGCTCCCGATATCAGGTATCCATATATGCATGGTGGTACAGGTACTTGCGCCTGGCTCCGCGCACAGAGGCCCAGAGGTACCGGGTACTTGTCCACTACCATCCAGGACGGCATCCTCAGGCAGGCCAGACCGCCCCTGTCGCCCTCCCCGAGGATGTTCTATTATTCATCTCCCTCACCGCTCCGGAGAAGCAGCTCCGTCAGGTCATGCTCGTCCGCTGTACGGCGGCCCTAAAAGCAGCGTGATATCCATGACCCTGGGACTGTGATAAAGATAGCGGCGCCGCTAACGCTCTACCCGCCGACGTCCATTGGCCCATGCACTGATAAGCCTTCGATGATCCATCCCATCCGGACGTCCCGTTATTGGTGTTGGACGTTTTATCGAGGCAACCCTATGTTCTTCTTGCCGCAGTACAGAGCAGTGCTCAGCGATGGTATCCCGCAGCACGCCTCCCGGTGGGAGCAGCACGCGAGCGCCTGCCCCAAACCAGGGGTTTTTTTGCCGTTTTCGGTAGCGCGGAGGAGAGCCCACTCGGCTGGGGACCGCTAGGGGAAAACAAAAACTTTAACGGTTAGCTCCATCTCTACTTTAATTTTTTCCTTATTTAATCTAGCTGCCCCTGCATTAGGCGCTTCTGACGCTGTATCCGCCTCTTTATGTCACGGAGTATATATTTTTCTTTTGCATGGTAAAACCCAAACGATCTATTTCGCAAGATTATCATATAAGTGGTACAAGCACGGAGCAATTCTGCTCGCACGGTGAAGGCACCATGAAAGCAGCTTACCGTCTATCTATTAAACGCCTTGCTTACCTGTCCGTTGTCGATATAGAATATGAAAAAATAGGTATATAGGCAGGTATATACTGCGAGTATACTACCCATGATATGTCACGCTCCAGATCTTGAACCCTCCATCCCTCCTGTTCGCGTCGCTTGGGTCGTTGACCGTCAGCGTGCCCCGCTCGTCGATCTCCAGCAGATGCGAGTCCGACTGCGGGTCCGCATACTCGAGGCTATACCCCTTGCCGTTCCCCAGAAACGTGATGTTCACATCCTCTGCCCCCGCCCGGTCATCCGCGGATAAGAGGGTGCTGTTGGGACCTACCCACTTGCCGTCAAAGGCACTCGAGATCTTGAACAGCCCGCTCTCCTCGCCCTGCGAGTAGTGGATCACCCAGCGCTGCCTCTTGTCCCGATGGTCCTCTGTCGCCCGAGTTAACGTCATCTTGCCGTTTTTTGCGTTATCGCCGCCCGACGGGTTCGTCAGTGCGTATCCCGACATCTCAAAAACGAGGTAGCGTCCCTCTGTCAGGTACCCGACGCATTCCTTGAATCCCTCCTCGAAGAACAAGGCCTCGGATAGGTCGTCCTGCTCGCCGTACGGCACTGGTGGTCTGGTCGTCGAGAAGCGCGCCTCGCACAGCGCAGTGCCGTCATAAGCCCCCGCCGCGCTGACGTGAGGCTTCGAGGCGGTATGAATTTCAGGGACGCTGTAGTTGGGCTGTACGAGGATGCGGTCAATTTCTGACAATCAAGAAGGCATCAAAACAACCTGACATACATGATCGAAATCAAAGGCGTTGACAAGGTTCGACATATGTTCCCGTCGCCAGGGGACCATTTGGTCTGTCTGGATCCCCTTGTACCCCTTTGCGGAGAGCCATTCTTCAATAAAGAGGATCTGGGAGTTGTGATCTGCGCGTTCTGTGAAAACACGGTTACCGCGCGTCCACGGAGACACGATATAGAAGGGCACCCGGACGCCTTTTCACCAGCTGTCAGCATGTGGATAAACAATTCTCAAGCTTTGAGAGACTACTAACCCGGACCAACGTAAGTCTCTCCAAATAGTCCCATTGGATCCTCGAACCATTCCCCAGGTGTACCTGGTGGAGAGTGATACGGTGGCACATGATCGCCGAATCCTCCAGATTCTTCAAGACGTCAGCTGCAGATCGTAGAACTGCATAGCGATTGGGACATTACCGTCGTAACTTATCATCAACACTGTTGATGAATACTTTGGACTGTTTACGACAGCGTTGACCACCTGCTGCTGAAGCCAAGCACCATCCTTGGGCATATATGGCGGATGCTCCGACAGTTCCATTGGACCAACGATGAAGCTTATTTGAGGAAGCGTTCCCTTTTTAGCATCCTCATAGAATGCATCGAGTCCAAGAAAAGTCAGTCCTTTCTGGGATAGAGGCGAGTCCTTCTGAGCTTTCTGGTACTGCTCGAACCAGGCGAGAGGATTGTCATCGAAGTTGTTCGTGTCCTGGTATACCTGCCATGAGACCCCGGCCTCTTCATAGAATTCGAAAATAGTCTTCCATTTGAGCGGGTAGCAGTTGACGTTCGGCTCCTCACACCCTGCCAAAGAGCAGAGGCTATGTCAGCAGTCCGTGACGACGTTCTTTTGAGCGACTGATCTAACCTGGGGTCTCATTGTTATCAAGATAGACTCCTCCTTGGTCCGGACTCTGGGGACCGCCAGGAACGTTCACAGACCCGCTGACCAATGTTACACGATTCGGATTTGTGGAAGTAATTTGGCTCTCCTTGAACATACTTAGTCAGTAGACAGGTCATGCGATCGGTGACATCTTCTCCTAACCTGATACATATCTCCACTCGTCCACCCTTCAGCTATAGCAAAATGAACGGGGATATCGCTTCTCTTTAAATATCCCCAGCTCCAGGGGGTATTGTTTCTGGCCCAGTGGTTGTTCAAGCCTTTATTGATTGCAGCCTGGTTGTCCTGATAACCATTGTCTCCAGCCACTATGCACTGGATTGCGTCAGGCCAGTCGCCTCCCTGGTAGCCAAGATACCAGGGTAATAAGGTCTCCGTTTTAGAGGACATTTCTGGATCTACTTGTCTTCAACCAGAGCGGAAATGGTGTCAGAATGGCTACCACAAGACTCATCGATACAGATTGATTATACTGACTGATGCCAGACAGACAACCCATCAGGGTTTACCTGCACATTTGGATCGTTGAATCCTCTCACACCTGCCATAGTGCCAAAGTACTGGTTAGAATTAGCATGGGAAGTCGCATAAATGCATACGGAAAAACACAAAACATACAGTATTCCAGGACCGATTTTCTTGCATAAAGATCACCACGTGCTCGATGTCTTTGAGAGAGCCCGCTGCTGCTGAGGCGGACTCAGCAGGATGGCTCTGAAGGAGCAGACCCAGGAGAAGACACAGCAGTAGAGCCATGACGACGATGCTGATGACGATGGCCGCAACGAGAGCAACTTTTCGTCTCGTGCGGCGACCGGTGATCTTCCCCATGTGCATGACATGGGCATTGTCCGTGCTTTATATCCGCTGTCACTTCCTTGATCGCACTTTCTTTGTCTGCGGTATCGACCCCGGCATCTGGACCACGTAGGAAGCCTGTCGCACGTGCTGTAGGCAAAGCCTGATGTTGGCAGCGGTGAAGAGGCCATGTCTGCATTATCAATTGGGATCAAGTTCGGTCTCGATGCGGGAGACCCAGAGATCCCTGCTGAGAACGTCGCATCCATGCTCTCCCCGCCGTATGCGGGCGACTTGGCGCGCTCTTGCACCGCACGTGGGCGGAGATGATTTTATAGCTGGGCAAACACCATCGACCACTAAGGCATGGGCCATGTAGCGATCCAAGATGGAGATAACAGATGTCGAAGCTTGTTTCTCAATATCGATAAGGGATTTGCGCGTGTTGAAGATCCATCCCTTGCTAACGAAGATCAGGCACACCCTTGGCAACTCACCTGGGCTGCATTCAAACAGGTTCTGCCTGCCACAGCGCAAGTTTCATTAAAACGGTACGCAGCATGGTCTGATAGCAAGAGCCCAGTAGCTGGCTCCGATCCTCGCTGAAGATGAACATGGAGCGGCAGTCCAGCCGCAGGAGAAAGCCAGCTCCTGTTGAGGAGCAGCAGCCAGAAGCCGTTGCCGATCAGCCGTCTGTGCGGGGACCAGAACAGCCTGCCATGCAGAATGCAGTCCAAAATCAGCCTCTTGCGGTTTTGTTTTCTTCTCTGGTCGTTTGCTTGTTAATAGCCTTTGTGAGTATCGGAAGCGACGATGGCAGATCCTTGGCGTTGCTTTCACCCGGTCGCCATGGCTCAGGCCATGTCAAATCACATGGTTTAAACCTGTCCCCGTCGATTCTGCAGCTTCATCCAGAAGATCATGTATTTCGCGAACCGGTAATCCAGCATTTGGATTGGAGGATAACCTCCGGCGATCGTCGTCCAGATGGTGTCAAGAAACGAGTTTATCTAATCAATGGTTAGTTGCCGGCAGCATCTGGTACTAAGTTTAGTATCTATTGTGAGAGAAGTTCCTAATTTTACTTCATGTTACGCAGACCTTTTCCCCGGTCCCACGGTCGAAGCACGTTCGAGTGATACCTTGATAATCTCCGTGAAGAATGACCTACAAGAAGAATCTATATCAGTTCACTGGCATGGCCTGCATATGAGGAGTAAGAGCGAACCTCCTGGAGTCGGTTGGACGTCGCAGTCCCATAGCAATAGGCTGACCACTATTCAGACGCAAATTCCATGGACGGCGTTGTGGGAGTCACACAATGTGCTATTCTCCCCGGGACTTCGTTCACATACAATTTCACCATCCCTGCTGACCAGAGTGGTACGTTCTGGTACCATGCCCATTCAGCCGTTCAGAGAGCAGATGGCTTATATGGGGGACTGGTTGTTCACAAGCCTGCTTTTAAACCGGCCGTCCGTGGACTTATGTCGCGTGATAGCGACGAAAGATTCAGCTATGGGTATGACAAGGAGATTTTGCTCCTTATAGGGGACTGGTACCACCGGCCGGCTGAGGGAGTCCTATCTTGGTACTTACGTGCTGGATCTTATGGCAATGAAGTGAGCATCCTAGTTAGGCTGATTTATGGCAAACAGACACTAACATATTCCAGCCAGTTCCAGATTCCCTCGTTGTAAATGGAGCTGGCAGTTTCAACTGCTCCATGGCAATCCCTGCACGGCCTGTGGATTGCATTGATAATTTAGCCCAACCACGCATAGATCTGGATCCGAGAAAAACGTATAGAGTCCGTGTGGTTAATACAGGGTATGGAGACTAATTATCGTAATAGATGATGCCTCTGCTAACATACACAGGTCTCTTGCCGGCTTCACGCTATCCTGGGGACGAGAAAACCTCGAACTTATCCAGCTAGATGGGATACCCGTCGAACCGCAGTTTCAGGAAGAAGCTAATTCCGCGGGAATCCTTTTCCCAGGACAGCGCATGGACTTTATTCTCCGTCGTCCTGCAGAGACGGTCAATGAGATGTCGTTCTTAACTGTGGAGCTTGATCAGGGGTACATATCACCTTCTGCGAGCCATTATTACATTCTCATAATCATATCACTAATCTCTATAAAACAGATGTTTCAACTATCCTAATCCAGCACTGAACCCAATCCAGACCTTTCTGATCAACGACAATGGCATGAAAAACCAGAAACACGAGAAACCCCCAGTGCCAGAACACCATCCTACGTCCCATCACATCGATATCGAAAAGATCTCCTCCGCAACCTCCGTCTTGGCTGCCCTACCACCAAAAGCGCAGCAGACGCACGTTGTGTACACCAAGATCGAAAAGCTCGCCCGAAACCACAACATACCGTACGGCTTCTTCAACCGCACGTCCTGGCGTCCACAGTCCGATCCGCCGGTGCCCCTGATCGCCCTACCCCGGCAGAAATGGGACAGAAACCAGCTTGCGATTTCTACGGGGCCGGAGCCGGTCTGGGTCGATCTTGTGGTTAACAACCTCGACGAGGGGCCACATCCATTTCACTTGGTATGCGCTCTTTTCCTCATCATTTCTCATATATAGTATATCGTTTTCGTTTTCTTTCCATTATGGATATCAAACTAACACATCACAGCACGGCCACAACTTCTACGTCCTCACGATCCACGAATCCACCATCGGCTGGGGCTCCTACAATCCCTTTGAAGACCCCTCCCCACCAGGCCTGGCCCCAAATCCAAGCAGCACCGACGACAATAACAGCAACAGCGACAGTCCGTACGACCTCTCGCGTGCTGTCCTCCGCGATACGGTGCAGATCCCGCGGCGCGGCCACGCCGTGCTCCGGTTCCGCGCGGACAACCCGGGCGTGTGGCTCTTCCACTGCCATATCCTGTGGCATCTAGCGGGCGGGATGGCGATGCTGGTCGATGTCATGGGTGATGCGGCGGGAATGGAGGCACATGATCCGTCGTTGTCTTCGTCGTGGTGTGATTAGGTGGGGAGATGTGTCGTGTATAAATACTAGATACATATATACACAGTGCCTAAGTAGATACCAGCTCTCTCTGTGGGAATGCATTTCTAAGAGCTGATGCTCAATCCTCCACCAGTTGAGTACCTATACAGCACAGTCAAAACCAGCATAACATCCGCACAGCCACCATCCACAGCCCAAAACCAAAATCAAAATCCTACTCCTAGGTACCTAACCCTTCGCGTAAGCTCATCCTACAGACAGACACCCAAACACCATAGAACTGCCAACGACAACAATGACAAACATTAGATACACAACACCAGCACCAGCACTAAGTGAGCCACACGTAATACATTAGCAATGCAGGCCCTCAATCTCAATCTCAATCTTCTTGACCTGTCTGTCTGTCTATCACCTTGCTTGGAAGATTGGAGAAGTGTGTGTATATTGTAATCGTATATCTGCAGAACAAGATAAAAAAAAGAAGAGAGAGAGATATACATATATATATAAAATTCAATTCAATTCAAGGAAAAAAAATTAGTAAACAATTCATCAGACCAGATGTGACATGTGGCTTTCTTCCTTTCTTTTACTTTTACCTACCTACCTATCTAGGCAGATAATAGATTGAGGTCTTAAAACACAAAGAGGAGAGAGGGGAGGGGAGAGAGGCAGAGGGGTCATCTAATCTAGAACAGGGCGCTGGGCGCTGTAGGACCTACAGAATGGACAGATCTATATAGCTGTGGGGTTAGGTACTGTACAAAAACTTAAAAAGTTCAGGCAGGGTGGGCTGCATGATCTGGGGTGCCAGTCAGCAATCGAATCAAATCAATTGGAACCCCTCAGGTATGATGCATCTGTTACACACACCCTTCTCAACTTCAAGCTTTAAGGAATGGGAGTACAAGCACAAGCGCAAGCGCAGGCACAGAAGAACAAGCTACAGAAATTGGTTGATATTGATCAACATGTCCACCAATAAAGATAGATAGTGATCAAGATAGAGATAATAATAAAGAGAACACCTGATCATGATAATAATAATAATAATCATTCATCTATAAATAATGCAATGAAGTATGATGCTGATGCTGATGCTGATGCGACACAACCGAAGCTTGAGGAACAGACAAACAAACAACCTTTCCTTTCCTTTCCTTTCCTTCCATCTCATCTCATCTTTTGTCTCATTCCTCTTATACAGTACAATACAATACAGTGAACCCAGAAAAAGCATACTTTTTCCCTCCCAATTTGTGATGTATGTACAGTACAGCACAGGTACAGGTCCAAGGCAACAGACAAGCAAAAAGCACATACAACACACAACAAAAGAAGAAAGGGTGTATCATTGTTCGATTCATCTAGGACACAACAGGACAGAGCAGCAAAGGACAATGACAAGAACAGAGGGACAAAGACACACGAGGTGCATTGCACTACGTTCATGAATGAGTATCTGCAAACAACGCCAAACACCCATTCTGGTTCATTTATAACGGACCCGAGGCCAAGAGACAAACCGGCCAAGAAAAGAGCAGACAGGCAAGATGGATGGACCAGCACCATCTTCGATCTAATAATCTACCGAGGTATCTATCTATTTATCTATTTACCCTGCGCGGCCCATTCGACGACCTCGAGCGCGCAGACGACAAGGAAAAGTGTAGAGGGGAGGATCCTGAAAAACCGTTAGAAGAAAAAAAAATGCGTCTAAAAAGGGAATGCGGTCAACTTACCAGACAACATAGCTCTGGAACAGGAGCTGCGACATGGCTCCCATGTAGACATTGTTGATCTGGCAGATCTGCGCCAGCTGCAGGGCCGACGGCGCCCCCGTGAGCAGGAAGCAGACGATGATGAAGATCGGGTCGCCCAGGATGCTCACGGGCACGTACTTGGCAACAAGCGCGAGGATCGGCGCCATGATCAACGTTGGCAGCAGCATCCGTGAGACAAGAGACGCGATGATCAGCTTGCGCTCCTCCTTCGGATCCTCCATGTCTTCGATGGCTTCCTTCGGGAGGGTGTTGCGGGCGAGGTTCGCGCCCAGAACGACCAGGATCAGTGGTACCGCGACCTGGCCGTTCTGGTTGATGGCTCTGGTGACTGAGTTCTTGATGAACGATCCCTCATCGAAGAAGAGACGCTGTAGGTCTGGCAGAGACGCCACGATAATAGCCACCAACATCGCCCACAGCGGAGGGTTCATGAAGTCCCACACGCCTTTGAAGAACGCTTTCGTCCAACTGGACGCAGTCGACAGCCCCTTTTGGATCGACGGTGGAAGTCTCTCGAATGCTGCGTCCGCCTTCTCTTGGAAAGAACGGGCCAGACGACTGCGAAATTGGCACACGGAGCGCTTGTACCGCTGCAGAAGACCCTTGAAACCCTTTGCCTGCTCGTCCCGTCTGTGAATCTCGACACGGGGGAAGGACGTCATCAGCCCAGCAGAGTTCTGACGGGGCAAGAAAGGACCGCGAGGAGGGGGGGCAAGTAGACCATCGCCCTCACCCTCCATGGTCTCATCACCCATTGAAGACAGCTTCGTGTACGAATATGTGCGGGCCGTAACGGGAGTCTGACCGCCGGACTCGAAAGCGCCGTCCTGGTTGTGTGGAGTAGCCGTACCCTCAACGCTATTCTCCGGGGCCACTGTAATATCATCCGAGGTCCTCGTTCTGATCAACGGTTCATCCGGATCGGTCTGCTCAGGGTTATCGGTGTAGTGTGCCTGTCCATCCTCGATCCGGGCACCTGTGGGGTCATCCTCGATGTATCTTTCCTTGGGCGCCAGCAAGACATGGTAACCCCAGCTCCACCGCACCAGCTGGCCCAGCTGCTGGAATATCAGCAGATACAGGATTCCTCGAGCCGCGACTTCATCGTCGTTGTCATTGGGCACCCGATCCCAATGGAGGCCTTTCAGGGTCTGAGATAACGAAATGACGAGGGAGATCGGGAGGGAGTTGGAATTGCCGAAAACCTGTAGACCATCAGCACCCTGCCATACAGGCAAGATCTTGTGGGGCGCGGACAGGCACTTACGGCCATGGCGGCGACGAAGTTGGACTGTCGCTTCTTGAATCGAAAGCAGCGCGACACGAACCAGGAGCACATGTACGACACGAAGGTCTGGACTATGAAAATAAACGGTATGATGGCGAGGTCTGTCAACTTCTGCGCGGTGAGCTGGGACGCGAGTTTCGTGAACACTATACAAAAGAAGATCAGCTGTGTCACCGTCAGCAGAGAGAGAAGAGGCATCCCTACCCAGACATGGGGTGAACAATGCAACGTTCAAGTTGGCGACCAGCTTCTGGGCGTCCGCATCGAACATGCCCTGCCTGGCGGCGATGTAGCCGGGCAGACTGACGCAGACGACCTCCAGCACGGCCTCGAAGACCAGCAGGACGAGATGCAGGAAGGACGGATGGCTGCTATGGGGAGACGAGCTCGCCGTGAGATCTCCCATGTTGATCAGCAGCTGGCGCGCCTCGAGCCTGGGGGCGCCGCCCAAGCCATTGGCGATGCGATACGACGTGGGAGAGGTGAAGATGGCCATGGAAAGAAAGGAGCCGACGGAAAGAGCGACGACGGGGGGAAGATGCGAGGAGGAAAAGATCCTTCCAGAGGACCTGCGCGGGAGGAGAGGATGGGTTTTTCTTTCGGTCGCAGATGAGATCACCGCAGGCGACCTTTGACGTTTCGGCGGAGCGCCAGGCGTGTCGCAGCCCTGCTGTTGGGAACCGCGGATGCAGCGCCAAGCAGACGGTGAGAGGGCGAAAAAAGGCTGGCTGGCCGAGGACGGGCATGTTCGCAGCCCGTGCCGCCGCCGTGCTCAATCAGCGCGCGACATCCAGCGCTGCGCCAAGGATCGATCTCTGCTGCCCGGAGGAACCGGAGAGATATTCAGAGAGACATGTACTTGTCACCGTCGCGATCCAGAGCGCCAGCATGGACTGTACCTTACCGACTGCGTCGATCTCCAGCTGCACGACAAGACTCGATGCATCACATCTGTGGCGAGGCAAAGACCGTCATCGACGCAACCTGTGGCTGGTGCATGCTTATCGCCCCGTGGAGCCCGCGGTCTGTCGCACCCTGGGGAACCCGACGCCCTTATTATATATCTGCTCTTTGAATTTCTCCGCCTCCAACCTCCTTCCCATGCGGTCTCCAGCCAATCCACCGCTCCCTAGTGCTACGCATGCACAGTGCAGACCGCATACTTGGAAAGCATCATATCCCCGCATTGGGCATTACTTTTGTGTGACGTCGTCTTCGTCAACTGACAGAGCTACTTGGTGTGGGTCGCTCTGTGATCTGTCACCGATGCTGCTGCTGACGGTGTGAATATATAGTACGGAGTACTGCATCGCACGGTATACATCGAAGACATCTTAAGGTAAGCTATCCTTTGCATGTCTTTCCTTGTCCGGCTCTACACTCAAGCACGCAGTCGTACAGAGGCACAGACCGTCAGCGTGGTTGTTCGAGCTGAAGTGTTCCGTACGACGTTGTTATATAAGAGTCTATCTGCCAATCCCTTCGTACGGAGCTTTGTGTACATGACCAAGGAGATTGAGGAAATAGTTCTGCAACGCCCACACAGAAAAGTGCGGGCAACACATGGCATGCGGTGGATGAAGCGATTGACAGCACATAACGTCAGACCGTAGATCGCAGCCCCGGTCACGTAACAGCCAAAGCTTCGTCCGCTACGGCCTCGTCCTTCACCGTAGTTGCTCCTCCAGAGCCTTCCATTTATTTCCCCTCGTAGAAGCTTGCTGCCTTTGATGTCGATCACACGAAGCTGCTGGCAGCTGGATACCTGAAAGACACACTGATCCATGTCTGGCGCCAAGGCAATTGGCCCTGCGACGGGGAACTGCCGAGAATGCCGCGAACAAGGACCCGGAACGTGCAAGTGCAGAAGGCAAACAAGGAAATACGGAGTAAGAATCTCAGAGCAGATACCGATGAAAGGGCTGTGCTCTCCCCAGCCACTCCACCCCGCGAGTTTCAGGAAAAGAAAAAAGACGACGAACATCGGATGGAGATCTCTGGCGCCGAAAAAAAGGGAACTGGCTCGCGCCAAAAACGTACTACAGCCACCCCAAGAGCCGTGGCATTGGTAGATTAACCGACCTGTGCTGGTTCTAACTTCTGGGACATGCTAAAAGGTACTTAATTTGGCACACGAGAAACGATCAACGCGCCACAGGCGGAAATGCGCCTCATGATCAGCGGTATCAACAACTCACGGCGGTGGAACCGCTCTCCAGGGTCGAACGTGAACTAAGAGCCGTCCACATGGAGTCGCGCGGTCTCAAAACCTGAAACCGTTGCGGGCTTTCAATGTCATCGTCGTGCGGAAGACAGGATGTCAATCAATATGATTCCCTAGACATAAAACGCCCAGCCAATCTGTGGACATGGCCGGTGGCCAACACGTGTAGATCCAGCATTAGCATCTGGACATTGCAAGGGTGAACGCGCGACAGGCTGACAGCTCGTCTGGTCGACCGCGCACCGTAGCCATCGAGGTCTCGAAGAGTCTTCCTCGATGATGTATGTAGTTGATCTAGGAACTGTGCTGCCTACGGAGCACACTAAACACCGACAGCCCGGTAGGAACTCCATGTGGGTTGCCAGTCACCGGCAGGGGAACCTTTTTTTCGGATATAGGGGCGGTGCGGAACCGTTCGTTCGTCTCCTGAGAGCCAAGGTAAATCCTGGGCGAGTCAGGTTTGGCACTAACCGGGGAGTTGTTTGCCTCTGTGAACAGGGAAAAATTCTGCCTGGATAGTTCTTGTGCTTCCGCTGGCTGATGTGGCCGCCGTCGGGCGCATATCAAAAGTGAACGGAGGCCCAACCCAGCGCCACGGCACCAGGACCATCTCTCTCTCCTCATCCACTTTTGCCGTGCTCGTTTGAACCACGGACGCCGGTGCGAGACGAAGCCAAGGAACGGACCCGGGTCCCCCTTTGACTGGCCTGTTTAGCGTTTATCAGATTCAGACGGTTCCTTTTCCCGCCAGCCTGGGACATCTCACCGTCCAGAGTCGCCTCCCCCTTCAAAACCGCCTCCCCGCGGCCTTCTCCCCGTCTGCTCTTCTCCCCTCCTCCGGCGCGTTCGTTCCCTACCGGAGCTGCGGCAGCTCATCTCTCTCCTTCACCGCCAGGCACGCCGTCTCCTCGTGTCCTGCACTGGAATCTCTGTCGATCGTCCTGGCATGAGCTGTGTGCCCCGCGCCGACTCCTTCCCTCCGCCGTCATCGGGAACATTTCTCCCACGCCCTGCCATTGCCTTCTCCTGGATCCAGTCGAACGGGTCCAGAAGAGATCACTCCTTTCGCGACCATCGCGGCTTCTGACGCAGACGCAATTCTCTCTCTTTCATGCGCGACCATACTCTGTTCCTCTGACCGGCCCGAGGAGTTGCGGAGGCAGCACGGCACCGAGCACGACCACGTCTACGTTGTGTTGCGCCGACGACTGTCGGTCAGCTAGCGAAGGAAGATGGATAGCAGGCCAGAGTCCGTGGCAGGCACCCCTGCCGTCTCTCCGGACGTCGACAGCAGGTCAGACTCGTCCGAGAATACCTCGTCCCCCGCCGCCCCCCGTACGAGCCTGCCTTCTCTCCGTCCCGGACCCGATATGTCCAGCGGCATGACAGCCTCTTCGACCCCTCTGGGCCAGATCAATGCCGCCCGGCGACCTGGGGGCCACCCCTCCCGTCCTCCTGCGTCCATGAGCGCGCAGTCGAGCGGCCTGAATCAGGATATCCTGGCCAAGATGAAGGCGTTCTCCCTCTCCCGGCGAGGCGCTCCGCCTGGTTTGTCACACGGGGTCCCAGGTGGGGGGATAGCTGCTTCCGCTCCGGTCGAGGGTCCTGTGGTTGGATCTGGCAGCCCGATCGCCGGCCAACATCCAACCCCCCCCAGCGGTCCCATTGCCGGAGGTCTCGTTGGAAGACTGCCGCCTACACCTCGATCTCACGGTCCACCCTGGTCCGGTGGTCCCTCTGTGACCGGGCCGGGCCCTACGGTGAATCCGCCAAAGCCAGGAGGGCTGGGGGCAAGGAGACACAAGCCTGGTCTCAAGCTGTCTGATGCGGCTGGTCCCCAGGGGGCGTCTCCTGGCGGCAAAGACAAGGGCCCGGACGGCGCTTCCGCCGCTGGGTCAACAGGCAACGGTGCAGGTGAATCCGTATTCAGCAAATACTCTGAATTTATCGATACGAAAGCGGGCACCTTGAATTTCAAGAACAAAGCTGTCATCCACGGTGGAGGAATTGAGTTCTCTTCTGGCCACAGCTTTAGCATTTCCCTCGACGAGGTCGACCTCCTGGATGAGCTGGGCAAGGGCAATTATGGAACCGTGTACAAGGTTAGACATAGCCGTCCTCATCTCCGAAAGCCCGGCCTTGGTTTGCGAGGGATCGTCAGTCGATCACCCGGGCAGGAGGGTTCGAATACAACATCGACCACGCAGCAGGACAATCTCTCCGGTGTCATAATGGCGATGAAGGAGATCCGTCTCGAACTGGACGAGACAAAATTCGCACAGATCATCATGGAGTTGGACATTCTGCACCGCTGCATATCCCCCTTCATCATCGATTTCTACGGGGCTTTCTTCCAGGAAGGCGCTGTCTACATCTGCGTGGAGTACATGGACGGGGGTTCGGTCGACAAGCTATACGAGCAGGGCATTCCCGAGAACATTCTCCGCAAGATCACATTGTCTACCGTCATGGGCCTCAAGACGCTCAAGGACGAGCACAACATCATCCATCGTGATGTAAAACCAACCAACATCCTCGTCAACACTCGCGGGCAGGTCAAGATCTGCGATTTTGGTGTCAGTGGAAACCTGGTTGCAAGTATTGCCAAGACGAATATTGGATGTCAGAGCTATATGGCGCCTGAACGCATTGCCGGTGGAGGGATGCAGCAGTCGGGAGCGAGCAGCAGCGGAACATACAGCGTTCAGAGTGATGTCTGGAGCTTGGGATTATCGGTCATCGAGTGCGCCATTGGACGATATCCCTATCCCCCTGAGACTTACAACAATATATTCAGTCAATTACATGTAAGGACTTCCCCAAGTCAATCATCTTGTTGCTCATTATGTCTCTCACGTCCTTTTTTTTTTTTCTGACGGACTGGCAGGCTATCGTCCACGGTGACCCTCCCACGCTTCCAAGCACAGGCTATTCAGATGAAGCACATAAGTTTGTCCGAGCATGCCTAGACAAAAACGCCAATAGCCGTCCCACGTACGCTATGCTCCTGCGCCATCCCTGGTTGGCGCCTCTTATGCAGCCCCCGACCGCTCCCGGGGGGGATGACAAACCGTCCGCGTCTTCTCAGCAACGGTCGTCGTCTGAGACCGAAGACAAGGAGGTTGCAGACTGGGTCAAGGATGCTCTGGAGCGTCGTCGCCGCGGGCTTCTGGGTGACGTGGAAAAGCCGGCATTGCATGCAGTGCCTCTGGACGCTGTGCCTGGAAGTCCGCTATTAGATGACCCAGCGACCATCTTCCCTTCATCATGATCATATCCAACGGACCTTATCGAACGGCGTGCGAGTTATGACGATCCATACGAAATTTCTTTTCGGCTCTACTCTTTGCCTCAACCTTTTGCGGACCAGGACGAGGATGTAGGCGCAGGCGCCGCGCATCCTGGACCTTTTTTTGCGATGGACTGATGGCGGTTACGATAATGGTCATAAACGAACCTTTTTCCTGATTTTCCTCGCGGAATATTTCCCCGCAGTCTATGATTCACCAAATCCTCTGATCTGTTTCACCGGCATTTCCACCTCTTTCATCATTCGTCTCGAATCTTCGTGCGTTCCGGGGACTTTTCTGGGCGCTTCCTCCTTGTCTCTACCGTACGCAACTGCTTGCCGGAGAGATGGTGGCACTGGCCTGTTGTATGCATTGACCCACCTGTTCGTATTATACGGCCATCCTGTGTACATAGTGTCTGCATACATAGATCCACAGAATATGTATTTAGTATCTGTGGAGTTATCTGTAGATGCTTCTTGGTCGTATTGTATACAGACTGTACCTGGCAACTACGTAGTATCGGGAGTCCTGCAGCCTTTGTCAAAGCGACATCGACTCGACGAGTCCCTGCGACTCCGGCGTCTCTCTATTTGCCCGGACCAAGGAATCTGTACGATTAATCAGACCCCGATCATGATGATTCTAGACAGTCCATGTGTAATCTGCTTACCAATCAACATCACGTGCTAACAGCTGTAGATGACGCTATGCATGCAAAAAGAGCAGTCTCCAGATCAGGGAAAAGATCATTGGAAAGGAGAGATTCAACGAGCACGATTGGATGCGAGTTTAGACCTCTCGTTTATCTTTTATCTCCGTGTTCAAGTCTGTCTTCTCCATACTCTGTACTGAGTACAGTACAGCAGATCCCGCCCCGCTGCAGCTCTGTTTTCGTCGCCGACCTCCCCGCTAATCATCCTCCCCCCATCCTCACCTCCCCGATTCCCCGATTGTCCCCTCTGCGCTGCCCCTCCCCCTCCACCACCTCCTCTCCTCTCCCCTCCCTCCTCTTCCTCTTTCTTTTCCTTTTCCTTATATATATATATATATATATATATATATATATCTCTCCTACCCAACGAC
>NW_027192533.1:1097688-1238486 GCF_041956765.1 Thermoascus crustaceus | reverse complement strand
CTCTCTCTCCTCCTCCTCTCTCTTCTTTCTTTCTTATATATATATATATATATATATATATATAATTGCCTTGTCCTCCCCCAAAAGGCATGCTCGTCCGCTCCTCCCCCCACATCCTGTCGATCCGATCTTCGTTCAAGGGCCGGCTTTTCGCAAGTCAGCTGACGTTATCGACAGCATCATATTCTTCCTCGTTCATAGGACGGAGAGCAACAGTCAGTTCCGTTGCGAGCGGAGGTGCTAGTACCAATAACAGGACACTGGATCTCCGAAGCTCCTTGAACTCTTCCTCCTCCGCAACTGCCCCACGCCTCGCTTCCGTCTCGAGACACTTCTCTTCCTCGACCCCCAGAACAGCAGACAACAAGGAGAATTCCGGCTCAATGGCTCCCATCGAGACGAAGGTGTACGATTACATCGTCATCGGGGGTGGTAGTGGTGGTAGTGGAAGCGCCCGGCGCGCCGCGGGGTGGTATGGAGCGAAGACGGTGATCATTGAGAGCGGTCCGGCCGGAGGGACGTGTGTTAATGTTGGGTACGTTTAACATAGCTTGCCATTGAGCTGGCTTCCTCTGCTCCTCTCCGCAGATCGCTGACAAAATGGATAGCTGCGTCCCCAAGAAAATGACCTGGAACTTCGCCTCCATCAACGAGACCATCCACGTCGGCAAGTACTACGGCTACGAGCTCCCCGGCGAACCCAAGATCGACTACGGCCACTTCAAGCGTCTCCGGGACGCGACCGTCAAGCGCCTCAACGGCGCCTACGAGCGGAATTGGGGCAAGGAGGGGATCGACCTCGTGCACGGCCGCGCCCGCTTCGTCGAACCCAAGGTCGTCGAGGTCGACCTGAACGACGGCGGTAAGGCCCGATTCACCGCGAAGCACATCCTCATCGCGACGGGCGGCTGCCCGACCATCCCGAAGGTGCCCGGCGCCGAGCACGGCATCTCCAGCGACGGCTTCTTCGAGATCGAGGAGCTCCCCCCCAAGTTCGCCGTCGTGGGCGCGGGCTACATCGCCGTTGAGCTGGCCGGCGTCATGGCCGCCGTGGGCGTCGAGACGCACATGTTCATCCGCGGGGACACCTTTCTGCGGAAATTCGACCCCATGATCCAGAAGACCATGACGCAGCGGTACGAGGACATGGGGGTGCACCTGCACAAGAACCACGCGGGGTTCAAGGAGGTGCAGCTCGTGAGCCCCGGCAAGGGCAAGGACAAGGTGCTGAAGCTGATCGGGAAGGATGGCTCCGAGCTGGAGGTCAACGAGCTCCTGTGGGCCGTCGGTCGTGAGCCCGAGGTCAACTCGCTGAACCTCCCGGCTGCCGGCGTCAAGCAGAACCACGTCGGTCACATCCTCGTCGACGAGTACCAGAACACGAACGTGGAGGGCATCTACGCCATTGGTGATGTCACCGGGCAGGCTGAGCTGACGCCAGGTAAGAAACCATTTAAAAGCATACTCTTTGCTTGCTACAAAGTAAGATCGTCATCTAACGAAAAATGCAAAACCTAGTGGCCATCGCAGCCGGCCGCCAACTCGGCAGCCGCCTCTTCGGTCCCCCCGAACTCAAAGCCTCCAAACTCTCCTACGACAACATCCCCACCGTCGTCTTCGCCCACCCGGAAGTCGGGGCCATCGGCCTCACCGAGCCCGAGGCCCGCGCCAAATACGGCGACGACAAGGTCAAGACCTACCACACCCGCTTCACGGCCATGTTCTTCGACCCTCTGCCCCCGGAGGAGAAGAAGAAGAACCCCACGGAGATGAAGCTCGTGTGTGTGGGGCCCGAGGAGAAGATTGTCGGATTGCATATCCTGGGTCTGGGCGTCGGGGAGATGTTGCAGGGTTTCGGAGTCGCGATCAAGATGGGCGCGACGAAGCAGGACTTTGATAGCTGCGTGGCGATCCACCCGACGAGTGCGGAGGAGTTGGTGAGTTTGAACTTGATTTCACATCCCTTTTTCTATCTCTTTTTCGATGCTTTGCTTTGTATAGATTTGTTTCTGGACCGTACTAATAATATATATTTTTAGGTGACCATGCGATAATTATCTACACGACAGTTCCAATATCAGGAAAATAAAATGCGAACTGGGGTTCTAGGGCTTGAAAATCCAATATTCGACAAGGAATAGACCTCATATATACCATGACTGCTAGCATGTCATAGCACCAAAATTATCAGTTAATATCCATTTGGATTTTGAAAAGCATAGCCATACGATATCTTCTGGAAATCCGTGACCTTTGGACTCTATGAAACTTGCCCCCGTCTCAAACGGCCTACTGCATGTCTCCTAGGTCTTATACACACATCTTAATGATGATATTTGAAGTCAGGTTCCCTGTCGCCCGACTTCACCTTCCTCGTATCCTCCTTTTCACCGCTCGCGATGCGTTCCTTCTCCACATTCTGCCGGCGCAGGTACAGCATGTTGGCCACGATCAGAATCTCCGCCACGACCAGCGATCCCAGAGAGAAGGCGTTGCCCAGCACGTACGGCGATTTTCGGTAAATCTGCCCGACCACGATGCCTGCACAGTTGCCGATAGTCTGCTGCAGCCCGATCTCCATCGCGCGCCGGTAGTGAGGCGCCACATTGACGTTCAGCCAGGTGATGTTCAGTCCCGGTCCGTTATAGGTTGCGACGGCGCACAGGAAGGTTGCGAAGTATTTGACCGCGTCATTCTTGACTGTCAAGAGGAGGATGTAGCCGACTATGGAGAAGATATTGACGACGAAGAGGAACTGGAGAAAGTCAAAAGTTAGCAAGGTCAGTTTCCCGGGGGGCAGCAAGTCGAAAATCAAAAGTCCAACTCACCGGAGCAAATGTCGAGTATTTATCGGAGAAGTACGCGATGGACATGAAGCAAATGGCGCCCCAAACGTACACCGGGACGGTGAGCGCATTGCTATGGAGGGAATCGTAGCCCATGCTATTCAGAATGGCGGGCAGGAACGTGCTGAACCCGTACAACAGGATGTCCTGGCAGAACTGGATGGCGCCGCTAAAGTACAGCTTGGGGTCCGTCGCGGCGATCCACATCTCCTCCCAGCTGAACTCCTCGCTGCCCATGTACTTGCGGCGCTGCTCGTTGCGGACGCGCATCATCCACTTCTCCTCATCGTTGAGGAAGTAGGCATTGGCCGGGTCGTTGGGCAGGCCGAACCAGATCCAGACTGCGCACACGATACTGAAGAGACCTTCGATGATGTAGACCCATCTGGATGCTTGTCAGCTCCACTCAATGCCCCGAGCTGCGGAATGTAGATCGATCTCTTCAACTGACCTCCATCCAGCCTTTCCAGCGACCCCATCCATCTGCAGCAGTCCGTACGCCAACAGACCACCGACGGCGCCCGAGATGGCCGCGCAGCTCATCAGGTACGACACCCGCTTGGCCTGTTCCTCCCGCCGATACACCATGGTGAGGTACAGGTTCAAACAGGGGAACAGACCGGCCTCGCAGGCCCCGAGGATCAGGCGCACCGCATACAGGCCGCCCACGTTGACAATGAAGCCGGAGAAGATGGTGGTCAGCGACCAGATGACGCACAGCGCCGTGAGCATGTTGCGCGGCGTCCACTTTTTCATGAGCACGGCGAAGGGGGCCTCGAATGTCACGTAGGTCGCGTAAAAGATGGAGACAGCGGTCGAGAACTGGGTGCTGGAGGCGTGGATATCTTCCGGCATGCCGGCGACCTTGACGTTTCCTGGATTCTCCTGTGAGTCATCGTTCCGGGTCTGGTTTTCCTATTCTTCTTCTTTTATACAATGGGGTAAACGGAGAAGCGGAGACAAACCTATTGAGCTTCTATCCAAAAAGCATGATAGATATGCATACATGATGATGGGGACAAAGGCCAAGTCCAGCTTGAGGAGGAGCTTCTTCTCTTTGTTGGGATCGAGCTGGATATCCTCGACCGCCGAGAGCATGTCCTCCGGGGTGCTCTTCACCTCCATCTGTGCCTTCTCATCGGCATTCTTCTCTGGGTCGATATTCTTCTCAGACATCTTTGCTGTCTGCTACACAGCTTCGGAAGTCGACTGTGGAAGCTTGCAGACGGGAGATGGAGAAAGCGCAACCATCTCAGCAGGGATACGGCGATTGATAAACCATTTGGCTACGATGATCACTCCGTGGAGCCTGTGTAAGACCGGGCCTGGAGAGTACATCCACGCCCCGCCGCGGAGAGCCGTCTCATCTGTTACTCCATGCCGAGAAGCTCAAGCCGGTGTCGCCGAATGACGCCCGGCAGGACCAAGACGCCGCCAACCAGAAAGAGCAAAGAAACGGGCCGGGGATGCAGATAATTCGGTAGAGAGACAGCTGATAAGTAGATGACGGGGTGTTTAGGTTACGTAGCGGATGTGCATATCGCATGGCGGCCATGGCCTGTACCGTTCAGCGTAAGCACGGAGTAGGTACGCTAAGATTGCTGGGCTCCATAGCTATAGCTCAAGCGTTTAAGCCGGACAAGACTGGTCGGAATGTTCAAGCGCCGGCCGCTTATCGCCTCGGCCGAGTTGCGCAGAGATACATAGATCTCTTACACGATTCGTTCGCAGATGCGTGAACGGACGGTGTTTCTCCAGGTCTGCGTGAACTGCCACTTTTGGAATTGGGGGAATTGCGGAGGCGGCGCTGATAAGCATCTCGCCCAGTCACCGGCCTCGGGGCTCCACGCGGCAGACGCCCACGGCAACCGTTGACCAGAGATTCCAGCTTGATATCGAGCCATCTGGAGCCGCCGAGCGATAGGGCCTCGTGGCGTCTGGCCGGCGTCGAGATCGGCGATCGTTGTGTCTGACCGAGGCGGGGGAGGTTGCAGCTGGGAGATCAGAGACTTGGTAAGTAACTTTGCCCGGCTGCATAGTATGGGATCTGACGGACGTCTCTAGCGTACAGGAACTGGTCAAGCAGGCATCAGACTCCGTCTCCTCTCCCGACAGCTTCTGGAACAGGTTTAAGTCCAACTATCTCGATAGCCGGCGTCGGGATGGCTGCACACGATCTGAGCATCGAGATGGAAGTCCCCGGCTTGCGTCGGTAGACTATTCATCTTGGAATCGACTGTTCTTTCTCGGACTCTTCTCCAGAAGAGAAATATTCTCTTTGCAGATTCGATTCACCATGGGCAGTATCGACATCGACGCCGTTGACGCCGACGCCCTGCGCGCGAAGATCGCAAAGCAGGCGACGTCCCCCGCGCATGAGGCCCGTCTGCTCTGCCGACACAACCTCTTGACCAACACCTCTGGCGCTGCCCCAGGCTTTCTCCAGGCGAACCTGCTGGTCCTCCCGTCCAAGTATGCAGGCCACTTCCGCGACCTGTGTCTGCGCAACCCGGTGTCCTGCCCGCTCCTGGGCGTGACATCCCCGGGTGACCCTCACACCGTCAGCCCCGCGGGCTGCATCAAAAGTCCAGACTTCGATCTCCGCACTGACTTCCCCAAGTACCGCGTCTACAAGGGCGGAAAGTTCGTCGGCAGCCGGACCAATCTCCTTGATGTCTGGACTCCGGATCATGTCGGCTTCCTGATCGGCTGCTCATTCTCCTTCGAGGACGCCCTCACGGCCGCAGGGCTCCAGCCCCGGCACCAGATCACGGGCTCCGTCGTGTCCATGTTCCGCTCCAACATCCCCGTGCTGCCCGCAGGAGTGTTTTCGGGCGCGAAATGCATCGTCTCCATGCGTCCGTACCGGCCCGAGGATCTTGAACGGGTGCGGGATGTCACGAGGCCGTTCCTGTCCACGCACGGAGAGCCCGTCGCGTGGGGATATGATGGCGCCAAAGAGATCGGAATCGAGGACGTGACGAAGCCGGATTTTGGAGAGCCGCAGGTGTTTGAGGAGGGTGAGGTTCCGGTTTTTTGGGTATGACCTATCTCTCCCTATCTCTATCTGACAAGAGTTCTACTAACATACGTGGCAGGCATGCGGTGTCACGCCCCAAATGGTCGTTGAATCTGCTGGTGACAAGGTCGAGGGTCTGGTCTTCGCCCACGAACCGGGCCACATGCTCGTCACGGACTGGACGACTGGGGATCTGGAGAAGTTGAGGTCTGGGGTTGGGGGGTCGTGATGAGCCCATCTCGATCGGCGCTCTTTTCTTTCTCTGCACCGGACTCCAGATGTAACTGGGTGCAGGTTGCATGGTTAGGGTTAGATCATAATATGATGTAAATTGATCTGATTTCTGCATGAGAGACGAAATGGAACGTGAAATGAAATGCTCCTCAGCACAGGTGTCGTGGATTGTATTAAGCTGCTGAATGGCAGAAGCCATATCTCTGAGGTACCTAGGGTAGTGATAACAACCAGCTACTGTCTGGTGGAAAGGAGCGAGAAGGGACGATTGGATCCATGCAAATGGATATCCGAATGCATGCACTTCGGCAACGGCTTACTGAAATACCAAACGGATTGGATGAGTTGTTCATGGACATCTTGACCAGGGATGGCCAGGATATGGATGAGCTGGTTCTTTGCCTCCAGTGGATACTATATGCAAAGCTGGCCGTTGAAGTGTGGGGAGCTCTATTCTGCTATATTAGCTGGTGTCGAACCTGAGGAGCTGACTGTATGGAACTCGGAGACTATAACAAGAGATGACATGGGAAGATTTATTTTTACATTCCTCAAAGGGGCTTGCAGAAATGACCAAGTCTGAGGATTCAACTATACAATTCATTCATGAGTCGGTACGCGATTTTCTACTTCAGGGAAATCGACTTGACATACTTCAGCCCAACCTTGGAAACAACTTCCCAGGCCTGAGCCATCAGCGGCTGGAGCAATGTTGTCAAAACTATATATATCACAATTGATACTTCCCACCATCCATCTGCCGCGAAGAGCCGCTGCCGGTTGCAAAGTCCACTAATGCCGCGAATATTCGCCGACTGGCCATCTAAAAAGTTTCCTTTCCTTGAATCTGCAGTGCAGAACATCCTCTATCGTGCCGATGCTGCAGATGGCCATGGGATCCCACAAGGTGCCTTTCTTGAAAACTTCCCCCTTCGCAAGTGGATCACTCTGAACAACTTCTTTTGAGACAGGTGCAATATGTCTATACATCTGATGCGAGCAAGTTGTACATCACTGCTGAGGAACGACTTACCGAACCTCATCCGGATCATACTCAAAGGCGTTCCAGACATGGATATCGAAGGGGAACGTTACGGCTATCCAGTCCTTGCGGTCTTGGCTCACGCAAATAAAAGTGCTTTAAAGGCACTTCTGACGCCGTCTACTGAAGCCTGGTCTGAGTACAACATGACTGGCAATAACTCACTTTATCCTACATCCACAGAACACCAAGAAGTGATCAGCTTCCTCCTCAGCGAGAGATGTCCTATAAGCTTTCGGAGACAGAGTCTTACTCTCACAGGCAATAGAACTCAATCACTTTGCCCTTATAAAAGGTTCTGCTTGCGACCAGGAAAGTGAATATCCATCGTCAAACTGCAAGTGGCAGGATACTGCCATCCTGGGCAGCAGAGAAAGGGCATGAGACTTTGGTCAGGCTCCTGCTTGAAAAAAGGTGCCAATCTGGAATCAAAGAATCGGTTGGGTCAAAGACCACTATTCTTGGCGGTAAAGAGTGGGCATGAGGCTGTGGTCAAGCTCCTGCTTGAGAAAGGTGCTAATTTATACTTTCAAAGATGACTTTGGCCAGACACCAGTAACCCAGGCAGTATACAGTATGGATATGAGGCCATATACAAACTACTGCGTGAGAAAGTTGCTGATCTGGAAGCAAAGAATAATGCAAAGAATAACGGGTGGTGGGCACTACTGTCCTGGGCAGCAGAAAGAGGGTATAAGGCTATAGACTACCTGAGAGAGATGCTGCGAAACTGTCTCTGGGCATTAGATCTGGTCCAAGCGTCTTGATACGGTGATCTTATAGAGAGAAGAGAAATCTGGGATGTATATAATACTTACATATACAGAGACATAGCAGAACGTAAAGTATGTTTGTATCTAGAAGACAGCTGAAGGTTGGGAGACTTAGGGTTGGAGTAACTACCTAAGGTAGTAGTTAGGTAGGAAGAAGCCTGTCTTGCCTTGTCTGTCTAGGTCAAAGCGGGAGGGGAAGAGGGGATCAGAGGGGGACCTACCTAGGTAGGTAGGTAAGTAAGATAGGGCATTTAGGTAGGTAGAGTAGGCTTCAGTAGGTAGACAGACCAGGACCAGGTGTGGGTGTGGTTGATGTGAGAGATGGGAATTGATCAAGTTACACAGGTGAGGACTACATTGGCTGGTCGATTGATTTTATTAATAATTATCTGAGTTGGTAGTTATAGATAGAGATGGCCATTAGCGAGTCAGATGACTAGTAGATAAATAGGGAAATAAATGAATGAATGAGCAGAGCTCATGGCTCTCTCTGTCTCTGCCTGTCTGTCTGAGATGAAGGAAAGTTCTCCAAGTCGGCATGTACCTCGTATGACACGTATGTACGGAGTACCTCCCTAAGGTACCTGGTACTGTATTCACAACTTCCCCCTCCGCGGCAACACACCCACGTCCACAGGCTTCCACCAGGGATAAGCATCCGGCACATCATCCTCCCCGTCATTCTCCCCATTGAAATTGCCCTTGAAGACCGGTTTCCTCTTCTCGAAGAAGCTCTTTACGCCCTCCTCGTTATCCCTCTTCCCGAACAGAGCCCACAGCAGCATCGAGTCCAGCAGGTGCGTCTCCTCCGCGCTGTCGGGGCCCCGATACATCAGATCGCGCATCAGCGCCGTCGACACCGTCGATGTGTTCTCCGCGATCTCCGTCGCGAGTTCTAGACCCCTGGCAAGTGTCGCCTCCGGCGTGGGGAAGATCTCGGAGAAGAGAGACGATAGGAGCGGGTGGTTTGCCGGGTAGACGGACCCCGTCGTGGTGAGGTGCAGCGCGCGCGAGAGGCCGATCAGGCGCGGGAGGAAGAACGAGGAGGCGGCCTCCATGATGATGCCGCGACGGGCGAAGACGAAGCCGATCTTTGCGCCGGAGTATACGACGCGGATCGCTGCGGGGAGAGTCATGGTAATTCCGATCCCGACGGCGGAGCCGTTGAGGGCCATGATGGTGGGTTTGCGGCATTGGTGGATTGACAGGGTTACACAGCCGCCGCTTCGGCACCCGTCAGCGTCAGTGCGACTGCGACAGCTAGCTATGCGCAGTTGAATGCTGCAACGAACCTATCCCTATGATCGCGCGCTGCCTTTTCGTCTCCTCCGCCTTTCTGAAACCCAATGTCTAGGTCTGCGCCCGCGCAGAACATCTTCCCCGCGCCGGTGACCACGACGGCGCGCACGCGGTCATCGACGTCGAACAGGCGGAAGGCCTGGGAGAGCTCGTCGGCCATGATCGAGGTGAAGGCATTGTTCGTCTCCGGTCGGTTCAAGGTAACGAGAATGACCTTGGTTGGCGTGGGAGAATCGGCAGGGACGTGGGAGAGCTTGATGTGTTTGGTAGGAAGGGCCGCGTAGGACGGGGGGAGGTCGATGGACGTCATGGTGTAACGGTGTCTATCTTATCTGATGTGTTGACAGTCTTGATCGGAGAACAGATATGGATATCAACCACTGTTCCGGAAGCACGAGGACAATGACCGGCGACGCGACGATATCGTACGCAAGGAGCGATCTGGCGCGGACTTGCGGTGAAAGACAACGACAGCTTTCTCTCCAAGTTATTTCTGCAGTCCCATGCAGCGACTATGGAAATACGATTGGTGTAAAGCAGCGACTCGAGTCCGTCCTTACACCAGATCCGCGACTCTTGCGCCCCGTATCAGTTGACATAGATGATGACCGCGAAGGAGATCAGGCAGAAGCAGAGGGGGATATAGACGATCGGGTCCATCTTTTCACCCGAGGTCTTCGACATGGAGGAGACGCAGATGAGGCTATCTCGTAGATTCACCGAGGTAAAAGGAATGCGGACCGAGTGATGAGTGATCACGAAGAACAGGACGACGGGGAGCTGCATAAGTATGCGCATGTCGGCGGTCTTTTAAGGGGCTCGCGGGGGGCGATCGGCAGCGGAGACAGGCTCAACAGAACCAACAGTTGGGGCTGGCTGCCGGGCAGATCTTGCCTACAGCCGGGTCTTGGGGTTCGTTTTGCGGCTCGGTGGGGAGCCCAGCCAAACGCGCATACGTGGACGGAGTAGAGCTTCCCGCAACAAATCTCTCAGGATGACGCTGACGAACAAGCTATGGTATGTTCATCTTGCTGTCTACACACTGTACATCCATGCGAAAAAAGCATCCTGCATGTTGGGGAAAAAAACTTGGTACAGACCAAGAAACAAGGCTGGAAAACCGCGGCTAAAAACGGGACAGGCGGTCAAAAAAGATAGCAGCGCACCAGGTGCGAAAAGAGTTGTCCCCGGGGAGGATCGAACTCCCGACCTTGGGATTTCATGTGAGTTGTGCTCCCATGTCATACGTTTAGTATGAGACCCACGTGATAACCAACTACACCACAGAGACAACTTGTTGGTAGAGGCCAGCCCGCTTGTTTCTTTTCAGTGAAACCGGGCAGGTACACCGTCAACTCTTGTCCCTATCCATCCAACAACGAGGACAACCCTTCTCGAAATTCACATATAAAGGGAAATCTTTTGCCCATTTAGGAGATGCTGTTATGCTGACAATGCCACGGTCTATTACGCAGCTGGAGACACGAACACGGTCCCGGTATAATGCCACATAGTGCCCCTTTCCTGACCGCTCTTAAATAGTATCTTCTTGGCTGTTCCCAACTTCCCATGTACACGAACGTGACTGGGCGCTTCGTCTGCCCTTATAATCCCACACCGCCTCATGGGGCCCCAGTTACGTCTAACTGCTTTGGGACAGACCAGAAGATGGGCCAGCTCATGGGCCGGGAATCGGGGACACCCCCTTATTGTTTGTCAGCAAGATGGAGACTCCAGGTTTCAGAGATTGCTGCTCCATGCGCGCTTTAAACCATGCAATCTCCTCCACGTTGGCAAGGTCCCTTAAAATCTGGGGAGAATGCAGTATTATCTATCATTCTATGAGGTCCCGAGTACTACTGTCTTGATCCAATCCGTCAAAGTCGCACAGGGTTTGATATGAACCAAGGTTGCATATATCCGAGTGAACTACATAACCTAAGCTTTGCTTATACATACATGTACTTCACTGTACCTCAGCTCAATGACTAAGTTAGACAGTTCCTTGGCCGGCTGCATCGCCGTTATTTGGAAGGCAAAGAAAATATCTCCTTTGATCTCCCATGCTTCACGTTGCTTTCGTATACTTACTCGAGTACAGTCTGACGGCGTGGCAAGAAGCTATATAAGCGAGAGCAGTACGAAGCCGTTGGCTTCGTATCCTAGCCTTTTGCCGGTAGCGCAGCGGTTTGGCTCCTAGAATGCTCTCCCTAGGAGCCACTCCGTGACACAGTCCACTCTAAAAGGAAAAAAGAAAGAGATATGGAGATATAATCCTTGATCTCCTCTGACCAAGCACCTACGACCATAGGGTGTGGAAAACAGGGCTTCCTGTCCGCTCAGCCGTACTTAAGCCACAATTATAAGTGCAGCCAACCGTCAATACAGCCCTAGAATTATTGCTGCTTAAAGCGTGACAGTCGCATGAGATGTAGGTGAGTGCAGGTGAGCATAGGCGAGCAAAGTGATGTCTTGGAAAAATGAGGGTGAGTTGGTGAGTGAGTGCGTGGCAGATGTTCCCATACATAATATGATTAATGCATAAAACAAAGGGATGCTAATGATCCACAGCAGTGTAGGACAGTCATGCCAAGCATATAAATTTGAGAAATGACAGTCAAGTGCTATCAACGAAGTATAGACTTTGAGATAAGAATGTCTTGTTTCTAAGAATGAATAAAAAGAACAAGAAAAAAGCCCACACCTAAAACCCATATTGAAATACCTGCTTATATCCAGTATCGGCAGTTTTATAGCGTGTTTCAAATTCGATTTTTACATCGTCCTCGCTAATATGTATGTTGGTGTTGGTGTTGGTGTAACACAATAATGTATCATCGCCACGGCTGCCACGGCCACGTTAACGATGGTACCGTGTTGGGAAGAGTTCGTCGCTAGTAAGAGAAGCCATATACGCTCATTGATCTGAGGCTTTTATGATAAATTGAACTCTCAAAAGTGTGTACAGTATCCTCTCAGCTCTACCTCAGCCAAGTAGTATTCAAAATAGATAAAGTCAAAGCGAAATACCTGAAAGAGTCAGATCCACAAAAATGTCGATTTTTTTGCCCATTTTGCCATTTCTAGTGCAATCAAAACATACAAGATACATCACATAGATAGTACTGCACCTGATTTCCAGGGAAAGGGATACTGTTGATCAGATCAACAGCAACAAAGTATGAAATTTTCATCTCCCCCTTCACTCTGTCACTTTGGTGGATCCTTTTGTTATATAGAGAACGGATTTTAATAATGCAAAGACGATCTGTGATCTATCCTGCAGTAAAGTTGGGGGCGGAAATTGTGATAATCAAGGGAGCACCCGAGACTTTCAGGCCCATGCCATCCTGGATGTCCGCCGCCTGGCACGTCAACCTCTTTTGTCAAACTGATTTGCCCTACCCTTCAGCTTGTGCCATTCTCGAGTCTAGATTTCCCCCCTGCAAACAAGGCATTTTATCTGATCCAGGGACAGCATCTGGCTGTGCCGCAATCTGAATTCAGTTGATTTAGGTACCTACCTATTCTCACAGCCACACTTACTGCCCTCCCAACGTGGAGTTCTGGCCGTCTGTGGTTCACCATGCTAGCCATGGAAAAGAAAGATCATGTAAGACTGATATTAGATGAAACTGCTATTGCGCCGCATTAGTGCATTTGCACTGTCAGCTTCTTTCAGATCATGGCCACGTTACTGTACCACCTGAGCCGGCGGCCGCTCAAGTCGCTCAGTTACTACTGTACAGCATGACCGTTGGAACCTGTTGATGCCATAATAATTCTCCGACTTCACTTGTTCGACAACCAGTCCGGGCCCCCCCCCACAGTGGTATCTGTGTTGCGGTCGGGCGGACACCGGCAGCTGTCATGGACAATTGAGGCATCGTCCACGCGCACAGCCGGGAAAGATGTGCAAGGGATATCACACTACCTTTATCCTCTTCTGTGGGCGGCGCAGAGTATCCATGATGCATCTCAAGCTGACATCCCAAGTTGATGCAGTGACCTCTGTCCTACTCCCGCGGCAACTGACAACATCATGAGCCGAGATCAGCAGACAGGGATAAAGCGGGGTTGTCGTCGATAGAGACACCATGGAACTTTGCGATAATGCAAGACAACTCTACACGATGAGCGCCCTCTGGTACGATTCTATTATTGGGAACTTCTGGCTCAAAGAATCGCGCTCATCAACTGCGGAAAACGATCTCTCAGAGCCGGAGAGAACGGGGATCCTCACGCGCTCTATCGACCTCGCGACGGAGTCACTCTACATAATTGGTGGAGGGATCATCCCTACACCTACCATTCCGGGGCTCATGCCCCCCAGCCGCCAGAGGGTCCTTGCAGATCCGCCCAATATCCAGCGTTCTCTTGCCGATCGCGCCTTTGCGCCTCTCCGCCCGCAAGCGAGGCATAAACAAGAGGACGGACTGGGTGCCTGAACAACCAAACAGCGCATTCCTGGAGGCCCCTGAATATCCCTGCACAAATACTCGGGGGATTAACAACCTGTTTCCCGGCCATAATAATTGCAGGAAGGAAGTGGGAAACAGAAACAATATGGCGTGGCAGAATCTCAGAGGAGTTCTACACTGTACTGTTCATTTTTGACATAGGACTAACCTAGCTGACGGCAAGGAAACCCAAATGATTGCCTTTCCAGGACGGCCCCATCGCTGGAGATCTCGGACTGTCGGACAAGACTCGATCATCTCCTCGCAGCGCGTGGATCCATCTGGCTCTTTCCTGGAATGGCACCTAGGCTAGCTACTAATCTTGCATGCTGAGCCGCTGAGCGAATGCTTGCTGCCGTACCGTGGGTTGTATCCGCTATCCTTCGGGGACTAGCATTGTTATAGTCCGTGTGACGATGTTCCCCACGCGCTCTGGGGTCGCTATTATTATTCTAACCTCACTCGTTCGTCTTTTCTGATCACTCTCTTTATTTTATAGCCTGAAATCCCGTTGGGAATTCACCGTCTCTCTTTGTTTCTACTGTAGGTCACGCAGTCTTTCCGGGTTTCGGTCACTCGTTCAAGATGCGCGTTCCATCTCTGTCGCTCTCTCTTACGGCGCTGTCCCTTGCCGGACACGCCTTTTCTTATCCTCACTCTGTCGAGCAGACTGGCGCTGTCCAGCGTCGCCAGGACGCGAAAGCTAGTGAGAGGGCTGAAGCTGTTAAGGAAGCCTTCAAGCACGCTTGGAAAGGATACCGCCAATATGCTTTCCCCCATGACGAACTGCATCCCGAGTCGAATGGTTACGGAGACTCGAGGTAGGCGCCCCGGAACTTTCCTGTTGAGACTGAGCTAACAGAGACCAGAAACGGCTGGGGCGCTTCCGCTGTTGATGCCCTTTCAACTGCCCTGGTGATGCGAATTCCCGAGATCGTCGACGACATTGTAAATTACATCCCTACCATTGACTACTCGAAGACGTCGTCCCTCGTTAGCCTATTTGAGACCACGATTCGTTATTTGGGTGGCATGCTATCGGGCTATGACTTGCTCACGGGCCCTCTCAATGGTCTAGCAAGCAATCCCGATGCGGTGGAGGCTCTTCTAACACAGTCCAAGAACTTGGCAAACATTCTGAAGTTTGCTTTCGACACTCCTACCGGAATCCCATACAATAATTTGAACATTAGTTCGGGAGGCAATGACGGTTCTACGAGCAATGGACTTGCGACCATCGGGACCTTGGTGCTCGAATGGACCCGCCTGTCCGACTTGACTGGCGATAGCCAGTACGCTGAACTCAGCCAAAAGGGAGAGTCATACCTCCTTAAGCCCATGCCGCCAACGGCGGAGCCTTTCCCGGGGCTTGTTGGCAGCAATGTTAACATTGACACGGGACTCTTCGAAGACGCGCAAGTGAGCTGGGGTGGTGGCGACGACTCCTTCTACGAGTATCTTATTAAGATGTACGTGTATGACCCTAACCGGTTTGCGTCGTACAAGGACCGCTGGGTCGCTGCTGCCGACTCGACGATTGCTCATCTGAAGTCGTCGCCGGCTTCCCGCCCAGACCTTACATTCATCGCAAATTATATCAATGGCAAGTTGGACCTGAACTCTCAGCATCTTACGTGCTTTGACGGCGGTAGCTTCCTGCTGGGAGGTCAGGTCCTGAAACGCCAAGAATACATCGATTTCGGCTTGGAACTTGTAAATGGGTGCTATGCCACTTACGCCCAAACAGCTACACATATCGGACCTGAGCAGTTTAGCTGGGATGCAGCATCTGTTCCGACAAGCCAGAAAGCCTTCTACAACAAGACGGGCTTCTACATCACCAACAGCGCGTATGTTCTGAGACCCGAAGTCATCGAGAGCATCTACTACGCCTACCGTATCACTGGCGACCAGAAGGTGAGTTGGCCGTGTTATCTTCAGACTGCATTCCGGGAATAGGCTGACTTTAGAAAGTACCGTGACTGGGCTTGGGACGCATTTGTTGCGATCAACGCGACAACCCGCACCGATTCCGGCTTTGCGGGCATCAGCAACGTGAATACACCTGGCGGTGGATCCAAGTACGACAACCAGGAAAGCTTCCTGTTTGCTGAGGTCCTGAAATACTGCTACCTGATCCACGCTCCTGGTAAGTCTTGTTGTTGAGTTGGCTTTGCCATAGATGTCCATGACTAACGTGGTGTCCAGATGACGAATGGCAGGTGAACCATGATGGAAGTAACTCATGGGTCTTCAACACCGAGGCGCACCCATTCAAGGTTGCTGCGAAGAAATAAGCGCAGTTTCCCCTTTTTAAATGTTCGGGATGTTTCCAAACTCGCTCCTAGGTGCAGACGCTTGGCTTTCTTGGATGATAGGGTCAATGGCAAAGTTGACGACGTGTTCGATTGATGAGTACATACTATTCCTATATGACATTTAGTTTTCTGGATATATGAGCCTCCTAAAACTCGGTGCTTATTGGCTACGAACGGATATGCATGAGACAAGCATGTCACGACTTTCTAACCGACAACGGTCGATCATTTTGGATAAATACAGGGACTCCATTCTAATACTCACCTCATGCAGCTTCAAAGTAATCGACCCCAGCCATCAATTCTGAGGTCGCGTAGAAATCGAGATAAAAGCTAGTTCCGCGACACGAAAATCGCGAAGCAAGCCGATGCGCAGAGGGGATTGGCGTTTAGTGGTCTTGGCACCGCATGGCAACTCCAGGCTGTATGTCCCGTGCATTGCGGATCGATTTTACAAAAGCAGGCTGGTGAACTGGATCTGTGTCTTTATAACCAGCGCGTCGCGAACCGCAGTTTCTCGGTGAAAGGCTGGGCCTAATTTCCTCCCCGAGCACCGCCGTCTACTGCAATCTTGGAGATTATCGCCCTACTGAGAGAAGAACCAGAAGAGCTGCCTTGACAATTCCTCTGCACACGGTTTTGAGGCGGCCTGTCTGATCTCGCGATATTTCAGCCATGGCCTCCTCGAGATTGTACTTCGGCCAAGTCTGCGGGGACCCCTTCAAGGCTGTCGAGTTGAGAAAGCTGTCTCAAATGGAAGACGACGACGAAGATCCTGTGCCGTGGCATGATCTCGAGTGTGATTGTCCTGGAGACTTTATAGTAGAATAGGCCCCCTTACTAGGGATAGGATTGATATTGACGAAAATAATCCTCTACTCCGGCATTACCCCTTCTGTCGGGTAATGAGAGGCTACGATGCCAAGCGCATCTCCTGGGAGCAGACCGAAGTGAGACCACTTTTTCTGACCTCACTAAAATGGCAAAAGTGGCTCGATTACGTGCGGATGCTCTGTCTGAAGAGGCCGGAAACAATGGACTTGGGTCCCGAGTCGGAGGGCCTGTTTTTAATTACTAACCAGGTGAGTTGACCAGAGTAATGTATGATAAAGAACTTACAGTACTTGACTGGCATATGATAGGGCGACGTTGACGACTTTGAGGGCGGAACTTTCCATGTCTAGGATAATGATGAAGTGACAGAACATGAAGTCTCACTCACCGGTGAGGACGAGTTTTTTCTTCCACGCGACATGTTGGGCATCTTGCTTGAGGTCCACAGAAAAACCATATCGAATAAGACAGATCTGAATCTCGCGGAACTGATGTCTACGTTGACCACTCGGTGCAATCCTCGCGGCGAGATCTATTGGGAGGATGAGTTTGACTACGGTGGTGCGCTTGAGTTCCAGGGGGAGTTTAGGGGGGAGAAGTGGAATCCATTCCCGGGCTTTGAAGTGAGATTCCTCCTCTTTCCCCCCATCCTGCGTCTGCTATTCTGGCAAGCTGTGATATTGTGACAGGCTAACTCCGATTCAGTACCTGGTAGCCGATCCAGCAGAGATCGATTTCTCGCCGGCAATCTCTCTGGCGACTAATCCCCAACCACATGCGAGCAGCGCATCGAATACGCAGCCTCAACCCATTTTGACATCGTCAAATTGTTTTGCAAAACTCCCCAGAGAAGTGCAGCTGCTCATCCTGGAGATTCTGCCGTCGAAGTCAGTAGTTGAGGCAAGCCCCTCGTTTCGGGAGCTGGGAGCGCATCTACCAATCAGTTTCTAGAAATCCAGACTTGCCTAGGATGCACCCTGCGCAGATTGTTCTCAGCTGTGGCGGCAGATTTCCAAAGAGAAAAAACCAATTCGATACAACGTTCTGTTGAACGAGCTGAAGAAGGCCTCGTTGGTGAAAGAACCGGATGTGTCGCAGGACCTGTCCCCTTTCCAAATTCTGGGCTTGGAGAACCGACGCTGCATCTGGCTGAATTGTGAGTTCATCCTGGGCAAGGTCAAAGAGGAGTTCTCGACACTCTGGCAACAAGCCGGGAGTGTATCGCCGATAATTCGAAAGATCTCCACCTATCTTTCCACGCCAATAAAAGATCCAGAAGATATAGAGAACAAATACGCTTCTGATGTATACTCCGTCCCGGATGTGGTCATACCTTATTCCTTAAAGAATATCGTCGCATACTTCGGAGACGAAAAACAGATCATCGGTGTCGAATTCCTGGTCGATGGCCTGGTCGGCGGAGAGGATTCCTGCCAACTGTTCGGGAACCGGAGCTCTTCGAAAGAGTCGGTTGTAGTTGCAAGGGTACGAGTTACTCGGCTGGCTACTTCGTTCGATAAAAGCACAGTCCTTACCCCGGATAGGTCGATCCAGGGGCTGGGGATTATGTACGGGGGACCTTACCTTGTGAACCACGATACACTCTCGGCAAGTGGTCCGAAGATAGTGTCGTGCAGGTCCTGCACGCAGAGCTGGATCATGAAGTTATCGGTATTACAGGGCAGTTTAATGTATTCATTTCCTTGCTTTCCTCCTCCTCTCCTATCAAAGAACTAACATGCTTCCCAGTCGCACTCTATCCTCACATTCGGCTTCATTATCGCCGACCTGACCCGCGAAATGCCAGGGACTGCACCCCTCATCTACAACTACCCGGAATACTGCACCCGCTGGATCGGTCACTGGCCGCCCGCGCAGTACAACATCCACCCTCGATACGGTTCTCCTTCTCAGGAACGATGCCTCGAAACGCCCGTCTTCTTCCTCGACCTGCTCGGGAAGCAGATATGCCGCGTGCAGGCGTACTTCCCTCACGGCGAGAAGGGGGAGTTTGGCGGATTCACATTCTCGTTTGATGATCGGACGGAGGTCTTGGCCGGTGACAGTAGCAGTAAGATCACCAGCAGCAGCAGTGGCGGCGGTGACAACAGCAGCATCATCCACTTCAATGTCGATGAAAAGGAGCAGATCACCGGGGTGCATCTGCATTTCGCAAATAAAGACCCAGTGCCGTCGAAACTGTGCGGTCTTCAGGTGAGAAACAACACACCCTCCCCTCCCCTTCCAAGATCTATCTGACTTGACTGGCTGGAAAACAGTTCAAGACAAGCTCCCCGCGAACTCTCAGTCTGGGCTACGTGGAGGTGGCATCCAACGAGCACGGTGAGCGGCTGCTTCATGTCGAGCCGTTCTATGGACATAGGAGGATTGGTGGCTTGCAGTTTGGGCTGAGGCCGCCAGTGGTGGAGAATATGGGGTTGGTGCTTGCTGATGTTGATGAGATTTAATCTCTCTCTCTCTTTTTTTCCAAATGCACTAAGTCCACTTTGTGTAACATTGCACAACTCTAGGCTCCGGTAAACGAATATTGCGCTGGAAGAGAAAAATATTAGTCACAACTGACTGAGCTTTTTGCCCGAGGTTAAGTTTTTTTTTTGTTTTTTTTTTTTTTTTTTTTTTTTTTTTTTTTTTTTTCCTTATTTGCCTGTGAAGTTTTGGGAGAATTATTTCGGGTATGAACTATTGATGTATTTTGAACTAATTCTCATGATGAAGGGGTGACCTATACCTAGATAGGTATATTACATGAACCTATATTCCTATTGTAGGTTCGTTCATAGCTATTTACATAACTAGAAATATGTACATTTTTCTTTGTAATAATAACCCAGGATCACTAGAAACCAGTGTTGATATCAATCAATCAATCAATACCACGCCTCGACTAGCTCAGCAAGCGTGCTCTCTGAGCCCACGTTCCCTGGAAACACGACATATGGCACCCCGACGTGTCGACTGGTCGGCTCGTCGCATCGCCAGAGGGGAACACCGGGGGCGGCCTGCCCGACGATCCAGGCGCGCTTGATGTTCAGGCCTTTGGTTGCGGCGTCGGAGGATGTGATCCCTCCCTTTATATAAAACCAGTTGATCAGTACATACATGCCACATATTGACTCGGTGAATGGGATGGATGCATACCTTCGCAATAATATACCTCGGCCGCACCTCGATCCCCTTCAACACATCGACCAACGCCTCCGCGACCTTCGTCCCCACCGCCAACGACGACAACCCATCAGACCCTGTGATCAGCTTCCGGCTCGTCATGACGAGCGTGTCCCTCCCCGCGCGGAGATGCGATTCCGCCTCCTGGACGATCTTCGTCACGATCTCTGTCGCATGCTTGTTGTCCTTGCCGTCCTCGCGGACCAGATCCTCGACGTTGATCTCCAACACGGAGAGGTTCTTCTCACCCCGACGGGAGATGAGGGTGTTCAGCTGCGCGGTCGTCTTGGGCACGTAGGAGCCCGCGATGATGAGTCCCCCGGTCTGGCGGGGATTGGGGAGGTCGAGTTCGGCGGCGCTGATGGGGAGTTTGGAGCGGATGCCGAGGCGCGTGGAGACGAAGGCCGCGCCGGTGCGGTAGAGGAAGCGTTTCCCGGCGGATTCAGCTGGAGGTAGTAGTTAGTATATATATATGTACAGTACATGTACAGAGTACATGGATAGGGTTTGTATAAAAGAATAAGAATAATAATAATATAATACCTTGTAAAAGTCCAGCCACAAAAACAGCCATATCCGCCTCCGCAGCCGCATTCACCACTACAATCGCCCCCTTGGGCAAGCTGACCAACTTCTCCTTGACCTTTTCCGCCCCTCCAGTTCTCACATCCTCAATGGTAATTGAACAGATCTGCTCCGCCGCGAACCGCCCCGGCGCCTTCTCCTCCACATAATCCCTCAGATTCGAACTGCCATACCCAAACGTCGCGTCCCTGGCAAACTGCGTCTTCCCCGCGGGCACCAACAGATCCTCCCCCTCCGCGACGTAATGCACGTCATCGATCGTAAACCTCCCGCCCTGGAAGAAGAACGGCGCGAGGATCACCGCGTCCGGAGCACCAAAGACGGACTGCGTCACGTCGACTTCGAGCGGGAAGTGTCCCCGGAGGGTGGAGTCGCTGCGGAGGACGATGTCGATTGGTTCGTTGGTGGTTCGCGCGGCTTGGAGCACGTTCTCGCAGATGGTTCGGATGAGGGTCTCTGCTTCGGAGGGGGGGAGGGCGCGGGAGTTGGTGAGGATGAAGAACCCCCTTGACTCGGTGGGGAGTTTGCGGAGTTCGGTGGTCAGGGAGGGGACGTCCCAGACTGTGAGGACTGATATGTCGTGGCAGGTTTGGGTCCCCGTGGGGTCGTCGTCGAGGATGATGAGTTTGTTGATTTTTGAGTTGGGGTCTGTGAGGATGGAGGAGATTTGGTCTTGGGCTGTCGTGAGGGAGGGTTCCGGGGGTAAAGAGGAGAGGGTGGATGAGCGGGGGAGGGTGGGGTAGTCTTGTTGTTCGCGGGGCATGGTTGATCTAGATAGATATCCTTGGTAGATAGTGATAAATAACAGGTAGAAGAATCTTATCCGATAATGACTGGCATTGAGTAATTAAAGAACAGGCTGGCCAGATCTGATATATGAATGTTATGTTCTATCGAGGTCCTCGTGGGTCTGGAGCGCGGTTCCTCCCCGCATACTAAGAACGATCTCGGGAAATGCCCGCGAAGACCCAAGGCTCACGTCGCTATAGCGTCTCGCTTGAGGAGCTTAATCGCTTCTAGTGTTTGTTACCTGAACCTGAAGCCAGAGGCCTGTATCGGAGATGCGCCGACTTCAAACTACACAGACTTCGGACAAGCACAGAAAACCAGAGTTATAGTCTGGAGATCTAGATTAGAATAGAGCACTTCGTGGCTGAACGGATTTTTCGAACATGTACACGCTGATCCTTCAGTTCTGCAGCTAGTTTGACCCCTAGAACAGCAGACACAGGAGCACCATGTATGAAGGGAACTGACAATTCCATCCAAAACGCCACCTAGATACCGGGGGTAGTGTTGTGTCGAAAAGATCCGGATAAGCGTACTCCCATGCAAACAGACGGCAGCAGAAATAAACAAGCAACAGAACAACAATGCAACTGGGGGGTGCCATTAACGAGGAGTATAAAAAACCGCAGGGCTAAAATCAAGTAACTATCATTAAATAGCTCACAATCCTTTTCCTTTCCTTTCCTTTCCTTCTCCTTCTCCCGAGCCGTATCCTATCCACCTTACCGTATCCCTTCCATGCTTGAACTGAACCGAATCGATGGTGTCAGGTGCAAAGTAAATCGTCATGATATTGAAAATGAGCAGCGAGTAGTCGTACGCGGTGTCGTCATCAGAATGCAGAGGAACAAAGAAAAAGAAGCAGCTTTGGCAAATCGTAAGCGTGCACGCAAGAGAACATCACTGATATCTAAAATAGAGATTGGGGAAGGATACCTATCCGACAACGCTCCGGAAGCTCAGCGCCTCGAGAAACCCGCCCAGATCCTCCTTCTGCACCTCGACGACGCAGTGTTCGAAGCTGTCGATCCGGACCCGGGCGTTGGTCTCCTGCACGACTTCCTGGAAAGCGATACCGAACCGGTTCCGGACGAGATGCTTGTTTGCACGCTTGCGGGCCTCGTCGTCTTCGTCGGAGTCCGAGTCGGACGAGCCAGAAGATGAGGACGAATCTTCTTCCGTCTCCTCAGCCTCATCCTCATCGTACTCCTCGCCCCGTTCCGCTTTCTCGGCGGCGCGTTTCGCACGGCGCTCTTCGCGCTCCTTGCGCTTCTTCTCTTTTGCTTCCCGCTTCTTACGCCGCTCCTCCTGGCGCTTGGCCAGCGCGGCGAAGTCGACCACGCCTCCGCCTCCGCCTGTACCCACCACAACGTACACACCCCGGTCCTCGTCGAGTCCAGCCAGGACGAGAGGAGTCCCGACTGCGCGCTTCTTCCCAATCTTGACACCGTCGCCTCTTTCTCGCTCTTGTACTCGAATTGCCTCTGCAACCCACAGGGCTAGTTTCGTCAATGCACCCGGGTTCGTGAACAGCTTGACGTCCGGGCCATCCTTCACCACCGCGATTCGGAACGCGCGCAGGTGGCGGATCTGGTGTTTCGACAGGAGCGATGTCCCCGTGCGAAGAATCGCCCGGTGAAGGTGCTGAGCTAGCGGGAGCGCCTCGAGGAGAAGAGTCGGAGACTCCGATGCAGTCGGGGAGAGGGCATCGTAAGCACTCCAGAATCGAGGGAGTAAGTTGGCAGGGTCCGACTCCGATGCGCCAGACTCTCCATTCGCGTTTTTTGTATGGGATGGTTTTCTCGGGTCCCATGTCGCAGATGGATCGTGCGGCCCAACCTCGAGAATCGCGCCGATTATGACACCAACGTCCGTGGCGGAGAGACAAGCTTTCCAGCCCCAGCTGCGCACGAAACCCCATCCCTCGCGGGAGCCGGCATGTCCAGATGCCGCTGGTGGAACCAGTCCATCCAGGCCGTACATCGGCGCGTACTTGAGCAGTCTTTGCCGCAGCACACGCTTCAGTTCCATGTCCATGTGCGTATAGTTCTGGTGGCATTGGCTCAGACTGACGCCCATCTTCGCCAGCAACTTATGCAACCGTTTCCGTCCATTCTCACTCCAGACATGGAGACGTGACGCCAGGTAAGGGCTATGGAGCATGCTCTCATAGAGGGACCAATGCCGCACAAGAAGAAAACGGGGTTCTGGCGAGAGCCTGATCGATGTATCTGTCGGCGATCGCGCAGTAGTCGGAATAACACCATTGATTTCACCCCTGATATCGCGGTCTCTTTCGTAGGGATCAGGTGGATTGAGACGATGGACCTCGTCTCTAAGGATCTGGCGAATCCGTTCACCTCTTTCTCCACCCCAACCTGCTGAACCACCAGACTCAGACGCGTTGGAAATGCCAACACCAGACATTGTACGACCAGACAGCTCCAGGCTGGATACGCCAACAATTGCAAGCCAGAGGAGATCGTTGTCTTCACGACCCAGTTCGGATGCTAGGGAATATAGGAGGGACGATATAGGCTCCGAATAGTACGTTCCCGTATTGTAATATGAATGTAGCACGCTCTCGTGTTTTCTTTTCAAACGAATCAGTCGTCGTCTCAACGTACGTGCTGAAGGCTGCTTCGGGGCTGGAGGTGACGGTGAATCGGAACGAGGGGAAGGAGAACGAGACGAGTTGGAGGAGTCGTGCAATACAATTTTGCTGGGGGACGAATGTATGGGAGAACTCTGATAAAAGGATTAGTCTGCGATAAGCCACACAAATGGAAATAACATACTGAGTTACTCCTCCTTCGTTGTCGAGGAGGCTCGTCATCCTCGTCATACTCGTCCTCCTCATCTCGCCCCGACCATGACTTGCGCTTCTTACCACTTGATCCGGACCCGATCCCCGCGTCACTGTCACCCTCCGAGTCGTCACTTGATCCGTAGTCGTCCTCATCCTCGTCAATCTCAGGCATCTCTTCCAACGCGCAATACGCTTCCCTTTCCGCGGTCAATTCCTCCTCAATATCCCCGTCATCAAAGACAATAATGCCACCCCTTCCCGACGCGTAAGACTCATTGATACATCCCTTCTCGACTCCCCGCGTCTTCAACGATCGCGAATTCCCATCCTCCAATTGCTGCCGTGACGTTGCCAGCCCACCAAACACGTTCCCCAGATTCCACGGCCGTCGCGCGTCAATAACCCAGACCTCGACGCCCCCCATATCCTCTGTCGTCTCCCCTTCACCACCTTCACCATCGACCGAGAGACACAGAATCTCACTCAGATCCACGAGTCCCCCCACACCCAGACACACAACCACTCCTCCACTACCACCTTCCGTGGTCCGCATGGGTCGGACCAGCTCCTCGCCCGCGCGCGCGAGGTCGCCATATCCCGCGACGGGATGGATCTTGTGCGGGATATAGTCGCGTTTCAGCAGAGCGGTCAAGATGCGGCAGGCGCAGAGGGCATCGGGTTCGAGCGCGACGAGGATCAGGACGGGCGGGGAGAGGGGGTGGTGCGATCGGAGGAGTTGGAGGTAGAGGTGCGAGATGAGGTGTCGCGGGAGATACATGGTCGTTCGAAACGCGAACCCCCCTCAAGGGAGAGAGAGAAAGGTTAAAAAAAGGAAAAGGAAAGGATAAGAGCCTTTCGAGGCTCTCTCTCTCTCTCAGAAGAAAGAGAGAAGAGCAAGAGTAATATCAATATATGAGGTCAATGGCTCCGTTCGTCGCTATCCATAGTATAGTGCAAAGCAAAACAGGAGTTCTTGGATCTTGTTGCACGTCAGCTGAGCCCCAAGACGCGTCGAGACGTGCCTCCGCGCCAAGGCCCGCGCTTCATCCTCTTTGGGGTTTAGGGCGTCACCGCCCCGGAGACGTCTGGCATCTGCACACGATGAGCGATTTTGTTAGTTGATCTGATGCTGATTGAAGTGTTTCTATGAAATTCGAAGGGAGATTGCACCAGCGTAGAAGCTCTGCCTTGTGTACGCTGTGGTCCGGACGGAGTACGCGGTCATCGACGCGTAGTCTTGGCACTCGATACTAACCATTTCCCTTGTATGACTGGGTACATTGTGTTATGCTGCTCAAATATTTGATATGCGTCTCATAATAAATGTCTGGTTTATTCGATTATTCTGTGCAGAATAGAATAGACAAAACGCAACCCCTCGTATTACTATCTCTGGTATCTATCGTCTTTTGCAAACGATGTCAGATCGAGAATTTGCACTCATAGCCCGGGATCATTTAGCACAGACTGTCAGTGGGTATATATATTAGCGTAGTAATTTGGATACGAGGTGTCTTAAGAGTCATTGTTTAAGTATCGTGCTCTTCCTTCCTAACCAACGCCAACACGCCATCCGATCATGCTACGTTATACAACCAAAAAGAGTATAGTAAACTCAGTGAATAGAAAAATCAAAAGGGTATATAAGAAAACGCTGCTAGGCAAAAGTGCGAATACAACACATTCAGGACTTGCCCAATATCGACCCAGCGAACCAAACAGCGGCACATCCGCTCAACACGGTCAGCCCGATGAGGCGCTTACGCCAGCCATCTTCATCCGCCATCTTCGTGGCGCCGGCTATCTTCTTTTTCTCTGATTTGGTAGAGTAGGATGTCTGGTACTCTTTCTCCCTGTCCGAGCTGTAGGCATGGCTGGTGTTGTTGGCACCCTCGCTCTCTTGGAGGAAGGAGAGATACTCCCGATCGCGCCTCCGCCACTTCTCAACCAGCGCCGCGATCTCCGCAAGGTCTTCCTTCAACGATCCGGGTCCAGTTGCGTTCATATTTTCAACTTCGACATTCTGGACGTTCCCGAAGAAGTCAACGACGGTCCGCAGCCGACCCTCCTGCTCGCCGCCTGGGAAGAGGTCCCATCTCACGCCAGGCTGCGAGTGGATCTTGGTCTCATCGTAAGAATCGAAGAGGTCGCCCAGGGTCAGCTTCGAGTTGGGCGTGGTCACCTGCGTCTCCAGGAACTCGAGGACGTAGTAAGTCCAGCGGTCGATAACCGCGACGCCGACGTCGTTATCCGCGTGGTGCGAGTAGGACGACTGGTCAAGGGCGCTGGAGCCCGTCGCGATGATGTTGGGTGAGTACAGGTGAGTGTACATGGTGTTCGCCTGGCAGGTGTCAATCATGAACAGCAACTCGTGATAGCGCTTCTTCTCCCACATCTGGCCGAACGCGTCCGCCAGATCCCACGCCCCGATCTCCTCGGAGTCCTGGAACTTCAGGAATTGGTCACCGCCGTGGCCCGTCATGTAGACGAGCACGTTGCTGCCGGCGTCGGAACCCAAGCGCTTACTGCGCGGGACGTCATCGCCCAGCCGGTCTGTAAGCAGCCGAATGAAGCTCTCCACCGTCACCTCGTATCCACGGTAGTCAACCTCGATGTTATCACCATAGAGATCAACCGCACGGTCCGCATTGCTGTAGACGGTGCCGGGAAAGGCATTGCGTGGGTTGCAGGCCATGTCGTCCGGCAGCATCAGGATGATCTGCGAGTCGGGGATCCCGAGGCGCTTGACGGTGCGGTACAGTGACAGGACATTGGCAAGATGGCGGTAGTTGAACCAGAACCGTGATGTTGAGACCAGCACAGCCCAGTTGGATGTGTGCTCAGCAAGCACTGAGGCTGCGAAGAGCAGGAGGAAGGGGAGGAGAGTCGGAGTGAGGACGGAGAGGCGCATGGCGGACAGCTCAGTCAGATCATGGAACGGGGTTTGTTGGGCGAAAAAATCTTCAAGATGTGCTCAAGAAACGAGTGAATGAGAGACTCCCCACATCAGTGACAGATACAGCAAAGTAAGAACGTTGTCGCGGGGATATCGGTGGTGACAGAGGGACAGGGGAGCGTGAAGTCGCACAGCGCCAATCACTTAAACTTCCGGCGGCCTTCCAGACCTTCCATGGCCCCGTCTCCCCACACTCCCACGCTCTCGTCTGTATCTCTCCAGCTCGTCCTCGATAACAGCAACTAAGCGACAGAGCTGCGTATAAAGCTTTGTATCATAAACAGAGGTGTTTTCTAATCCTCATAGCCCCATTGGGCACTCTCAGGCACATACAACGTAGATTGTGTTCGTGCCAGCCAACATCACTCTCCATCCGGCTGAACAGCCAACCAGTCTAGAACACTGCTGTTGGTTCTCTCCTGTCTGTCTTCTCAGTGGCTGCCACAACGCGCTGAGAGCCTGCAGCCCATGCGCTTGAAGCGAGAAGGTGACGTGCTTCAAACTCTCCGTCATATTTCCTCTCCTCGTCCCTCTTTTCCTTTCTCTTATTCTTCCCTGCCTGCCACAAGACCTTCCACACTCTTATCAACTCTTCTGTCTTCTTGTCCTGCTTACTTGTCTCTGTGCCTCAACGACACAGTACTGCAGGCTGTCGTTCTATTCTTTCCAGCTTTCCATTAGTATTCCTCTTTGCTTTGGTTTGAGGCTTCGACACAAATCTCTGGAGTGCTGCCAAGGTACATGTAGAGGAATCACAGGTCTTTGAGGTCACAGTTTCCCATACACAGGCCTGTACACGGCCTCTAACACCAGGAACCGTCATGGCTCTCCACGTGAACAGCCAGGCTTGTGCCTCATCCAGCACGGACCGCGACAAGCCACATCTTCTCAGTCTTCCTGGGGAGACTCTCAAGGCTATCGTCGAATATGTGAGCTTGCAGCGTGTCCTTGAGTATTCTGCAATTGCTGACCTGTGTTAACCCATGTGTTTAGGCCGAACCAAAGGATTTAGCCAGCCTAGCCCGAGTCTCGCGATCCTTCCGTGACTTGGCTGCTGCCCAGCTGTACCGTACCTTTAGTCATGTGCTTGCAGATGACGATAGCAGCAATGGTCAAGTTGCCGTAGACCATCTTGCTGGGATTCTGGAGACACTGACCACTAGTGATTACAACTATGCCAGGTACATCAAGGAGATATCGATGGACACCGCCAGTGGGGGAGACAGTGGGGAGAGGGCTTCTCGAGAGTTCAAGTATGAATACACTTGTGGGAAGTTCCTCAATACCCTCCTTCTTGTGACGTTGAGGAAGGTGAATGCTCTGGAAACATTTAGGTAAGTTCCAACTCCGATTAACTGCCCTCCCCCCTGTTAATCTAGCTATAGATGGAATGTCCGTGTTGAAATCAGCCAGACGGTCTTCGCGGCTCTAAGCAAAATCCCAACTCTCCATAATCTGCACGTCCGTCTCCAGGCTGGAGCATCACTGCATTCGGCATCTGCCACCATTCTCTCAACCACTATACCACCTCCACCTGCCCCAGTCTCAATACCCTCTGCTCCTCATAGCGCTCATCATCACCACCACCATCTGCATCATCCGCACTCTGCTCACCCTGCTCATCCGCTCATTTCCCATACTAATCCGCCGTCTATTCACCCATATATGGCGCCAAAAGCATCAGCAAGCACCGATGTCAGACTCATAAAAAAGCTTGACGTGCACAAGGCAGCCCACCAGTTACAGAACTTCTCCCAGTTTTCTGGACTGAAAAGCTTGGCCATGCTAGATATCGATAGCCTGGAATACATTCCGGACATAGCGCAGTGCATATCATCATCCTCTTCGTCACTCAAGTCCCTGAAACTTTCCTTTTCTAATAGCCTCGCTTTGAAGGCCCGCAAGAAGGTGGTAGTGACTGCCTCGGATACGGAAACCGTTCAGGAAGATGACGACTTTGATAACCTCGGTGGTCTGGCGCCCCCTCCACCCCCCGCCATTGTTGATGCACCAAACGCCTTTGCTGATTCCTCGGCCTCTGCATCAAACGAAGCGGATGTCCGGGCTGAACGCGCTGCTCAAGAAAAGGTGCTCGCCCAATTATTCGGTCTACGGAAGGATTCGGCCTCTCAGAGGTTCCTGGAGCACGCCTTTGAGGAGGCCATTGCAGCTGCGGATAGAGAAGCTCGGGAACATGCAAAGACCTTTTTAGAACAAGATGAGGACAAGCTGTTTGTGCAGAATCTGCGAAAGATCACGCAGGAGATTTCTTCACTTAAGTCTGCCAAGCATTCCAAGGCATTGGAAAAGATAGAAAAGGCAGCGAACAAGTACCTGGACCGAAAGCGGAATGTCGAACAGAAGAAAAAATCTTCTAATGGCAAAATAGCTTCAATGAACAGTTCATTTTTCGGCCAAAGTGGGCCGTCCAAGAGCGATGCTCCTGAAGATCTCATCACAGGCATTAACCTTAACAACATCATGAACGATTCTAAGATGTCGTTCTTTACCCTGGTAACCCAAGGCGGTCAGCCAGAGCTTCTCGGGACTTATGGCAAGTACCACCCTTTCACGACATATATGCAACCAGCCCCTATATTTGCCCCAAGTCCAGTTCCCCTGTCGATGAAGGCAGCGAAGCCGACATCGACTTCTAAAGGAAATGGAGGGGTTGTGGTCACTTCTGCTTCCAGCCCTTCTAAAGTCAACGAAGGAGTTGTTAATGAAGGATCAGGCAGCGCTACCCAGATTACCGGGGTAAATCACAAAGGAACAGGACGTAAGTCTGACGACGAATTGTCTGATTTAATTGACCTGGAACACCCCGAGGGTGATGATGATGATGCAGGAGAGGATCAAGAATTCATCGGAGACGTTGATAGCGGTGCCGATAATGAGTCCCAAGGCTCAAACTCCAGCGTTCCCTTGTTCCAGAATGGAGCAAATGGGGGCACTGAGCGCGTCGAGACTCCGAATCTGGCTTCCCCTAAAGGAAAAAAGGCAGTGAGAAATCCACCAGGCATGATTGAAGATTCTAAGCAGGGTCACAAAGCTCGGTCGGGTGAAGAGGTGGTGAAGGACTATCTCAGACAGAACCATGGGATTTCTTTGGAAAGCCTCTCTATCCACCTGATTCCGGTCAAAGTATCTGTTCTGTGCCGCGCAATTGACGTATACTCTCTCAAGCACATATCTTTGTTGAACGTGGGTCCACAGCGCAATTTCTGGGCAATGCTCACAAAACTACAAAAGACGAGCTCTCTCAAGTTGACCTCGATTCACACGGACAATGTCACGCTGTCATTCCTCGAATTCCTGAATGGACTCGACAAGCTTACAGAACTGTTTATGTTCGAGCGTAGCAGCCGGTCCAAGGTAGAATCCTTCGCTGCCAAGACAAGCGTCACAATCGAAGATATCAGGAAGCAGGCTTTGAAGAAACATTGTGGACACCTGACGAGATTGGTGATTCGTAACGATGAGGATTCCAACTGGGCCCTGAATCGAAAGTCTGTTCTCTTGATAACCCAATTCGGTTCAAAGCTTGTCGAGCTTGCAGTCGGACTGGGCTCGTCCAATTTTGTAAGTAGTCTCAGCTTGGCCGGCCCGCTTTTGAATTAGTTGTAGTCGAGCTAACAATTTCCTCAAACAGCATTTGTTCATGCAGCGGATCCGGGGCCTACGCTCTCTTATCGCTTTGCAGGTCCTCTTCACACACACAACCGACACCTGTAACAGCGTGTTACGCGAACTCCGCTACTGCGCCATCGATAACATTGTGCATTGTCCTACGCTTCTGGTTGAATACGTGGCAATCTGCTACACGGTGAAGGCGAGTGGCCCGACATCCAATTCTGTCACGCTGATGAAGAGAAAATCGCGTGGCGTAGAGCGTCGCTCTGCCACTCGAAGGCAGATTCATTCGAATATGAGCACAAGGTGCGGTGTTAAAGGGAAAGGCAAAGCAAACGACGCATCCTTGGTGTCGGACGAAGGCAGTTTGAGTCCCAGCTTAGATTCTCTTTCGACTCCCGACGAAAGTGAAGACGAAGATGAACGCCCTCGAGAGGGTAACCTCTGGGTCAAAACGGGTCTCAAGCTCAAGGACGTAACCGGCATCAAGATGTGGGAAAAGGAAACCTGGGAGCTGAGACTCTAGTCTGCCTTATTGTCTCCCCAGTTCTGGTACCCAAGGCAGCCCATGTGCAACGTGGGTCCTGCGTTTTATTCTCACTCATACAAACGTCATGTTTCCTTTTTATCTCGACCCTCTTCATCTCATGATTTCTCTAATGTGCTTTCATTCCTTAGTTCTATTTCCTTTCTAGTTCATTTTTCATAAAGTCATTCAACTTCATTTATGCTCTTGGTGGGGGTGTGGCGAGGGAAGGTCTAATCGGTGCATCAGAACGGGATCTGCGCCGCGGATGAGGGAGATTGCGATTTGGTGGCTATGCATACACAGTGTTTACTGTGAAATGCTGGGATAGACTGGTATCAAGCTGGAGGAGGTTAGTGGGTTTGGTTGGGATGGCGATATGCATGTCACGAGTCACGAAGAAATCATGAGGTTAGGCACGCCACAAGGCTCTATTTAAGTATTTTGCTCCAGTTACACCATTAATGTCTTAATATGTTCAAGAGCCATGATCTTCTAAAAAGAAACTTTGTTAAGGACGAGGACTTCGAGAAGCCTATAGCTGCCTCGAGCTCCGATATCGCCCGGAACGAGGGCTTTGCCGATCACATGTCCACTCATGGGGCTTCCCCGGATCTTAGTCAGCAGCGCCGCTCTTGAGGCCGTCCACCTGTTCCGTCGGCGCTGCTGCAGACATCGTCCTTCCACCTCCTTCCCAGCGTTCTCCACGGACGTAAACAACACTTACAACACGCATATTTCCCTGAATACATTCGTTTCTATACTCATTTACAGCTCGTCCAAAAATGGCAGGAAAGAAGGGCGGAGAGAACGCCAAGAAGGCCGCCGGAAACGCTCGTGTATGTACCCCGCCCCCACCTTTTTTATTTACCTTTGGAGATATATCCCAGGCGACGAGGCTTTTCCTTGAACTAATGCTGACGTTGTTTGGTATATAGAAGGCAGAAGCTGCCGCTCAGAAGAAGGCCGCCGAGGACGCGAAGAGAGCGGCTGAGGAAGACGAGAAGTGGTCGAAGGGAGCGAAGAGCAACGCAAAGAAGTAAGTCACGAGTTACTACATTGACTGCCAGCACGACTTCTCCCCAGACACATAGTTTTCCATTTTTTACTAACCACCTACAGAGAGCAAGAAGCCGCCAAAAAGGCCGAAGCCGCGCGCAAGAAGGCTGAGCGCGACGCCCAACTCGCCGCCGAGGAAGCCTCCCTCCCCTCAGGCCCCAAGAACAACAAGACCGCCCAGAAAAAGTCCCGCGGCACGCTGGATCTCTCCCAGCTCGATGCCCCCGCAGACAGCCGCAAGGCCGCCACCCTCAACGCCTCCGGTATCGAGAACGCCCTCGACGCCCTCTCCCTCACCGCCAGCTCCGACACCATCAAGGTCGACCGCCACCCGGAGCGCCGGTACAAGGCCGCCTACGCCGCCTTCGAGGCCCGCCGGCTGCCCGAGATCGAGAAGGAGCACCCGGGTCTGCGGAAGCAGCAGCGCATCGAGATCTGCAAGAAGGAGTTTGAAAAGAGCGAGGAGAACCCATTCAACAAGGTCAATGTCGCGTTCGATGCGACCAGGGAGGAGATTGCCGCTGTGAGGGATGCGGAGAGGAAGAAGGTCGAGGCGAGATTGGCGGCCAGATAAACTGGTCAGATTCTCTGGCTGAACATTCGCCTCTACCCTCTTTCTCTCTCTCTGGAGAAGATTTCAACTAAAAAAGGAATTTCGATGAGTTTTGAGATTCTATGAATACGCTCTAATGGAATGAGCCGGTTTGCTTTTTTTGGGATGCGTGGAATGATTTATGGTTTCAGGTTGTACATTCTCCTGTCATTTTGGTAATGCTTTTTTCTTTGTTTCGTTGCGGACACCCGATAAAGATACACTTATAGATTTCCTCTGCGTTGGATTCAAGTTATTTTATTCCCTCTATTCTGGATACACAATACATGTTATTACACGGGGGTGCGTCTTCTCAGCTCCGTCTTTTTCTCTCTTCTCCATTTCTTCCGTCGCAATACTAAGCGGATAGATTCTTTTCCTTCGCCCTATAATTCCGTGAAACGGACCCTCACTTACGGTAAAAATAATAATAAATATCGTTAAAGGAGTAAATTTTTGCAGCCCGTTGAAGAGATATACTGAACAATATGCAGGGGTATTCATTCATATGTTCATATACTTCCGAACTCAACTTGATGGCAAATGTGATGTACCCAACTCGAGAAACAGGCATAACCCCGAGTTCTCCAGCTCGGCCCGGCTAACCATGGGGAAATTCCGCACATCGAACCCAAATAAAAAAAAAGGACATCTGGATTCGTCATAACTCTGTACAGTACAAAAAAAAAGCAAAACGCCAAACATTTCCGGGAATCCTAGACCGTAAAAAAAGTCGTAGTCATAGTAGTAGCAGCCATAGCCCAAAGAGAAAAATAAGATAAGAAAAAAAAAGGGGATCCATCCTGGTTCCTGAGTAGGTAGGTAGACAGATAATATCTCTTCTACCCCATAACCGCCCGCACATCCCAGACAAAAAGCCTCTCATCCCACCCGCAACTCGCGCACCACCCTTCGCTCCCAAAGAGACACCAATCGACGCCCGTCACGAACTCGGTGTGGTGACCCATCCGGCCCAGCTCCGCGCCCATGATGGGCCCCGAAGAACCGGGCACGGGCCCAGCGCGCATGGGATCTGCATCCCCGACCGTATCCGACTTGTCGCTCCAGACGCGACACGTCATGTCGTAGCTGGCGCTGAGGAGGAGGTTCGAGAGGTGCGGCGACCACGCGAGTTTGCGGATCGCGTAGTCGTGGCCGATCATGACGGCCAGGGGCCCCTGATGCGGCGCGCGGATGTCGAACGTCCGGATCGTCCGGTCCACGCCCGCCGTGGCCACCACCGTCGGTCGGTACTTGTTCCAGTCGTGCGTCAGGGCCTCCGAGGGCGGTGCAGCCGCGGGAGCGGCAGCAGACGGCGGCATCCCGGGCTTGTTGTTCACGGGGACCATGGTCGACGCGGCGCCATGGATGGGGATCTGCACGGTGAGGTGGTTCGACGCGGACGCGGGCGTGCGGAGGTCAAACACCCGCACGTACGAGTCCGACGTCACGCACGACAGGATGTCCGGGGAATGGGGGGAGAAGGCCGCGGAGTAGGTGCAGCTGTGGGTGGGAAGGGTCAGGAGGGATTGGGGCCGGTGCGGGGACCAGATCTTGACGGTGCCGTCCCAGCTGGAGGAGCAGAAGCGGTCCTTGGCGACCAGGTTCCAGTGCACGGAGAAGACCTCGCGGTTGTGCTCGCGCCAGTTCTGCACGGGGAAGTCGTTCAGCGCCGTGTCGAAGAGCTTGATGCTCCCGTCTCCCGAGGCCGCGAGGACTTGGTTCTCGTGGATCTCGGCCCAGGCGAGGTCGTAGAGGGAGTCTTGGGTCGTGAACCTGTGTTGATATCGTTGTGTTAGCTCGTATTGTATATACATGCGTACATAGGAATATTATAACCGCTGGGTATAGTATACCATTTCAAGGGCCCTATCCCATTGGGCGTGAGCTCGAGGATGTACAACCGCCCATTGCCCACAAGGCCGAAATTGGCAGACGCCGCGACGGCCAGGCGGTTGTCAAAGAAGGGCGAGTACTTGACCGCGCAGCCGTTGAAGCCTTCTGTGCGAAATTGCAGCATCGTCGATCAATCTGTCGGTGGGTTGATTTGGTAGATAGGTAGGCGGGGCGGCGGAGGGGAAGCGGAGGCGGAAGAGGTGACACAGATCGTGCAGAGGATCGATGGCAGCGGAGTGGTTCAGGCACGGGCTCTGGCTCGGGAGGGAATCATTTCATGGCGTCGCGTCTGTTTGGTCCCTCCGGTGGTTCTGTCTTTTTTTTTCGTCATTCGAGGTATATAACTCAGGTCAGGTCATGGTCGCGCTCGTGGGCGGCGGAGAGGGAAGTGAGCGACGGCGCGGATCACCGAGGCTACGCCGGGCGGTGAGGTTTTGCCGCTGGGAGAGACATCTATAACAAAGCCAGCTTGTATCTTTCTCTGCTGGGCGTTTCCTTCTTTTCATCGTTGTCTTTGATCAGTCATTCTGCTCTTTGTGTCCTCTTTCTGTGATTTTGTTGGCTCAGTCGGTTCGATCTTCATATGCCTTCATCATCCATCTGCTCTTGGAGATCTATTCCCACGTGAACATATATCTCAGCCTAGGCACAGTTTCCACTTCGACGCTGCCTCCGGCACACACAATGACTATTTTATGATTTCCCCCCATAAATATGCAGATTCAGCACTTTCATCTTGCTATTCTACCTCCTTTACTTAACCCTCCTTTACTTAATCCTCCTTTACTTAACATGTGTCGGGCCTTAATCAGCTGTTTGTCCCTCCTCGATCGAGGGTGTCATGGTGTAAGTGCCTGCTTTAAAGATTATCAGCCCTGACACTTCTTAACAAGCAATGGCAAGGTGGCCGAGTGGTCCAAGGCGCACGGTTCAGGCTAACCTGATCCGATCGCGTTCGCAAGAACGTCGATCTTCCGTGTCTTCGAAAGGGGGCGTGGGTTCGAATCCCACCCTTGTCATAGATAATATAACCTTTTGCATCTTTTTCCTCCCCTCCTTACAATGGAGGCCTTCGCTCTTCTTAGTCTGGGAACCATTCCTTTTTTTTCTTCTTTTCTTTCTGCTTTCCTCCCTCGTTCCTTCAGAGGGAAGGAAGTCGGCGACTTCCAGCACATTCCCCGGAATATTGATCAGGTCGGAATGAAGACCCCCCCCAGCTGCATCATGGCAATGTCATATCATGTTGACATCATGCCTCTCCAGATATCAGCCGAGGAAGCATCCTGCTTCTCCTGATGAATTGACCTAAAATTTTGACAGTGAAATAAAAAAAGAAAAGGTAAGAAAGAGAAGCGTCATCTGTCGCGAGCGGAAAGCTGGAATCATGACTCAAGAGCCTACATCCTGGCTGAGCAAGGCCAGCCACTTTCTCCATAGGGAGGTTCAGCGAAACATCGAGGAGCCAGGCCTGAAATCGCTCCAACAAGGTCCCGAGCGGGACTTCTTGCTGCTAACATGGGGACCCATCGTCTACCGTACGACCTACGCCCCTGACTCGGATCGTCTCTTCCCGCTCTTTCTGCGCGCTCTGAACGACGAGGTCAGGAAGTCCGTCGCGAAAAGAATCGATGGCACCCCAGAGCAGATATACACAATGGAACAGTCCTACTCGTCCAAGGTCATCTCGGACCGCAACCAGCTCGACAACGCCGACGAGGACACTGTTCGCGACGCGTTCCGCAGCTGGAAGCGTTCCCTCGGCCTGACCCGCCTCACCGACGCCGAGCTGCCCGTGCGGCTCAAGATCTGCCTAAAGGTCGATGACCACTGCCTCGCGAACTTCACAGCTGTGCTGGACCAGCAGGCGTCCGAGGAGGCTGAGGCGGATTACTCGAAATGTCAGGTCAAGGTCATCGAGGACATGTTGGCGGAACGGGAACAGCCCAACTACAAGGAGCCGGAGGAGTATCCCGGGTGGACGACGATCACCTTCTCTTCGTTCGTCGAGGTGTATGATAGTCTGCACCAGGGAAAACGTCTGTCAACATTCTATAAAAACGGCATGGTTTACAGGGGCCGTGGTGAGTGGATGACCGGCTAGCTGGCTCCTGATCTGGCCTTTTTTTGTCTCCTTTAACTGGGAGATTCCGGGACCTGTGATTCTGGAAAGCTTCAAAACGAGATCCATAGACAGTGTATCAATAGAGCTAAGAATCTTTCCAATGCGAATGTCCCTGCTGCTGGGTCAGCAATGTCAAGTGTGAGACAAGAGAAATCAATGCGCGTGTTCAAGAACAGGAGATAGAGAGAGAGCAAGAAGACACACACAAACAAAAATGAATCCTTATTCCTACTGAGCTCTCTTACCAGTTTCCCATCCATAGTTTGGCAAGCCTTAATTGAAGTCGTATATTGATATCCTAGGGCTCAAGGTGGGGGAGAGCCTCGGAAAACAGCAGACAAGCTCCGCGAGAGCGAAGCAGTAGCATGCCTCTCGCCGTATTGTGAATACAAGATATATATTTATCTTCACTGACAACTGATTGACAGAGGCAATTCCATCAGATCCTGCCACTCCTTTGGTAAGATCCTCTGTATCCCCCGAACCTCTCTCTGTCCGGTGTTTCCTATCCACCATATCTCTCTATAGGGAATCGACAGCGCGAAGAAGTGAAGCCAGAATCACAAGCGCCCGTAGTCACTGCTCACCGACAAGACTGATGAATCTCTTAGGGACCATCGAAGCGAACCCGATAAGCCGAAGACCGATCTCCGAGCATGGCCTGCCGGCATCAATCGCGAGCTTCACAGAACCAAGATAGCTCAAATTCGTCTCGTAAGCCTCCTGGATGTCTCCATCCCAGGGCTCAGTCAGATCTCTCGTGGACTCCATCCGTTGGAGCAGATGCACGAAGCCTCGTCGATTGCTCTCCTTAAAGAAAGCCTCTTTGTCCGTGAGCACGACCGTCTCTTTCATGACTCCCATCGCTTCGGACTTTGGATCGGCTTTGATCCAGTCCCACGTTGCCAGGAAAACCGGCACCGCTCCGCTCGCGATCTCCAACCACTGCGTTGGCGGAGCGTACTGATCTACGGGACGCTCCTGCAGCGTCGCGAAGGCTGCAGTCCGCACGAGGCTCGACGTGAACCACAATGCGTCCGCATTCTGGGAGCCGACGTGGGCGAGACCGTCGCGGTGCCTTTCAAGACACAGATCCATGTAGCTCCGATGCGCGTTCATCAACTCCTGTTGCTCGGGATGCCTAGAAGAGAGAGAGCCAGGTGTAGTGCTGCGATGGAGAAGATGGCGTCCAGGAGAGCGACATGCTCGAAGGCCAGATGGGGCACGGAGACCTTCCAGATCTCTGCAACCTTCGGGTCAAATGCGGTAGGGTGGCTTTGGCTCGTTGCTGTTGAGTAGTGGTGGAGTCTGAGCTCGAGAAGATGTTTTTCTTTGACTTCTGGAGCATTGAACTTTTCATTAGTGAGGGACTGCGTGGATGGATTCTTAGTGCTATTCTTGTTTGTAGTTACATCTGAGCCAGGCTCGGGTGTTTTGGATATTCTGACTGGCTTGAATCGATCGTAGACGCATGACGCTCTGTTTCGTTGGCAATTGCCACAAGTAGGGTGTCTCTCATCGCACTATTTCGCCGTCAGAAGAATTACAGGATATGATCATACTTGAGCAGAATCAGCACAAGAGATAATTGATTGGAAATGACGTAGATGTGAGAAGACGCAGGATGGATGGATGTGTCTCAAAGCACACTTCAGATGAGAGAACCTCGGAGATAAGAACAACATGAAATGAGACATAATTCCAGCCAACAAACAAAACCAGATGCCTACTTTGATTCGACGGGCTCGACAGAGTTGACAACCCGTCTTTGATTTCTTGTGATGGAGCCGTGGGCACTTTGGGGCGGAGTGGATCGGTGTCCCCAGGCCGATGCTCTATGAACATCGCATCGTCCGTTCTCTGATTCGTGCCAGACCTCACCGTGTTCAACATGGCCCCTGAGGAAGGTGGCTCATCTCTAGTCACTCCAGAAGTATGGAGCCCCCTGACAAGCTTGACATGACTGCTAACGTGCAGTTTGGGTGCGGCTGAGTTGATACATCGGGTTCCTGTTCGGTCTCGCTTTCGCCTTAATTCCCCGAAAGGGACAAGATTCTCAGGCCCCCTGTCAACCAGCCACACGTGTACAGGACCGCGTGGTTTGCCTTAACGTCCCCGTACCTTTCCTGGCAACGAGTAATGATCAACAGAGATCCATACCGTCCAACAGGTAGCATCATCGACAGTGGCTCAGATTGCTGAGTGCTAATTCGAGACAGTTCAGGCGACCAACTTTCTCAAGGAACCTGCTGTATATAAGAAGGGAGATATCTGCAGTTGCGATGGATTTTCAAAATGAGAACCTCTATATTATCTGGATGGCTTTCTTGACCGTCTTCCAGTACTGTTTTAATTTTAACAAGACTCTCTTATTTACCTGATTATCTAGACATATCATCACTCCAAAAGCCACAATGTCCATCGCTCTTCCAGTCGCCCAGCTCGTCATCTTCTGCCTCCTCTTTATCCCCAACAAATACTGTCTCTTCTGGCACGGAGTGCCAGGCTTCCTCGCTTGGTTCCATGTTGGAGCATTTCTCTTGATCCGCATCATCGGGTGCGGGTTGCAGATCGGCGAGGATGGTAATCCTGGGGATAAGGGTGTCTTGATTGTGAACAATATCGGTCTGTCACCGATGCTTCTAGCAGCTTTTGGGATCTTGCACGAAGCGTGAGTATAAACTCGGCTCCCTCCCCCCCCTCCCCCCCAGGTGTCTAGTGTTGTTGCTTTTATGTATATACTAAGAACCCGAATAGAAGAATCGCTCGCGCCTCCACCGTCCTTGGGTCCAAAATCGAATGGGTTTTCATTTTCCTCTATTACCTCACCGTCGGCGTCGGGACGGGCCTTATCGCCAGTGGTATTTCTAATCTGGCAGGTGACAACCCAGACGAATCAGATCGGACTATAGTGAAAGTTGGGTTCGCCATCATGTTGGCTTGCTGGTTCACCCTCACCTCCTTGGCATTGACATCGCTGCGGCCACGATACCCTTCTGCAGACGCTGCTGCCGGATATGCTGACGGGACCAAGGTCAGTGCCGATCAAATCAGTTCCTGTTGAGATTCTACTAATATATGCTAACTGAATGTGGATTATTATAGTTATTGTACGCCGTCCTCATATCCATCCCATTGATCTGCCTGCGAGGTATCTACGGAGTCGTTGCCGTTCTGGACCCTTCATGGGGGTTTTCCACGTCGCTTGCGGCAGAGGTCTGCTTGAGCGTCGTGCCATCGTTGCTCACTGCGGTTATATTTGTGGTTACGGGAGTTCTGACATGGCGTATCAACATCAAGTCCAAGTATGGAAGATCAGGACTACACTGTCGGAGGAATGTTGTCGTATAATTGGATATGACAAGCAGGTCTCAGAATTGGCTGTGGTCAGGCAGTCAGAGAAGGTTATGCATACAGGCGATAACGGTGGCAAGATTAGGAGATATGTCATGAATATGATAAGGACTGTTGCTGATGGATTATGCCTGTGCGCCATGCAATATTGAAATGTATAACGAAGCTTCTTCGGAATATTTATGGGTGTTTGAGTTTTCAGATGTACTGTACATGTACAGAGTCATCGCTTTCTAACAGTCAGTTGCTTGTTGTTATCTTCTAATGTATTTTCTTACTTCTTACCTCATCATCCGCTGCTCCTCAACATACTTCTGCAACTCAGCAGACTCCAGAGATGAACTCCCATACGTGTCTGTACATACTATACGGAGTATATCCTCCCGCCGTCTCTGATTGGCCAGTTCGCAAAGAAACAAAGTCACGTGCTGATTAGGATCTTATCGGACCGACCTTATTTCCCTCCTTACTACTCCGTGCTTCCAATCAAAACAACATCATCCGGAGAGCGAGGAGCTCAAACAAAACCAAACCCGAGCACATGGCTCCCAGCCGGGGCTCCCGGTGCGAGTTCAAGAAGAGATGGACGCCTTTGTGACTCGAAAGCGGCGACGGCTCTCCCCGACACCGGCACCAGGCCCCCCAACGGCGGCAACCAAGCAGCCACAGGCGGCCGCGGCCGATCAGGAATCAACAGACGTGAAGCTGGCAATCCTGCTGTCTCTGTTCCCGGACGTGGAGCAGCACGATCTATTAGACATCCTGGTCTCATATGATGGATCCGTTGAAGCCGCGACGGCTGCACTCTCAGCAGCATCAGCACAGCAGAGGAAAACAAAGAAGCGATTAGCTTCTTCTTCTTCTTCCTCTTCTCTGACAACCACGAGCTCAACACCTAGAATCCAAAGCTCCCTCTCCTCCTACGCTATCAAAATAAAACATATCCCAGGAACTGCAGAAGAAGGGCAGCCCAAACCATTATCATCAATGGTACCTCCAATCATCAAACCCCTAACCAAAAAAGGCAAAACCCTCCACCTCTTCTCCCCCCAGGACATCTCCACCCACACCCCCTGCACCATCATCCACAACTTCCTCCCCACAGATGAAGCCAACTCCCTGTTATCCGAACTCCTCGAAGAATCCACAACCTTCACCCGCCACACATTCCAACTCTTCGAGAACACCGTCCAATCCCCACACTCGTCGGCCTTCTACGTCTCCGACGGCGAAGCCCAGCGACAGCAGACTTCCGAGTACGTCTACAACGGGACGTACCGGAAGAACGTGCGGCAGCTGACGCCGCGGATGCGGACCGTGTCGGCGAAGGTGCAGGAGGCCGTGAACGCGGAGGTCGCGAGGCGGATCCGGGAGCGGTACCCGGGGGGCAAGAAGCTGAGGTATCAGTCCCCGAAAGAATGGGTGCCCAACGCGGCGGTCGTCAACTGCTACGACGGCCCCGCGGAGAGTGTGGGCTATCATTCGGACGAGTTGACGTATCTCGGTCCCCGGGCGATCATTGGGAGTCTGAGTCTGGGCGTGGAGAGAGAGTTTCGGGTGCGGAGGATCGTGGCGAGGGATGATGATGAGTACTACTGCGGTGATGAACAGCACAATGATAATCATAACAAGCATAAGAATAATGCCTGTGCAGACGCAGAGGGCCAGATCTCCATCCACCTCCCACACAACTCGCTCCTCGTCATGCACGCGGAGATGCAGGAGGAATGGAAACACTGTATCGCCCCCGCGCAGACCATCTCCCCGCATCCGATCGCCGGGAACCGTCGCATCAACATCACCTACCGGTGGTACCGGGAGTCGCTGCATCCGCGGTATACGCCGAAGTGCCGGTGCGGTGTGCCTGCGGTGCTGCGGTGCGTCCAGCGCAAGCGAGAGACGAGAGGCCGGTACATGTGGATGTGCTATGCGGGTTATGCGCCAGGGGGGAAAGGATGTCCTTTTTTCCAGTGGGCCGAGTTCGATGATGATGGGGAGCCCATACGGAGGACAACGAGGGGTGGACAGTAAGGGGAACATTTTCCTGGTACTTTGGAGAAAAATACAAGAGCGATGAGATATGGCATCCTTTTCTGGAGTCTCAAGGGGAGTCGCTGCTATGGGAATATTGGGATGAATCATGAATCTACAGCTCATAAACATATTCCTGCCATGTTTTTTTGTACTAATCTTAATGCATCTCATGTATGTACAATAGTGTCATATCAATTATCATTTCGTACACTCATCAAACTTTGGAACACCGATCCTCAACCCATCCATCAGCCAGATTAGCCAACGGACATCTGCCCAACAGACTTTCAGTAATGTACATCTCTTGCGACCAAAGTGGTCAGCCATAACACAGCATAATCGCACATCACCTGCGAAACTATTCATACACGGTTCCAAGAATAACCAGCTCCGTCACTTGGTTCTCCACATTCCACCACGCACTCATCCTGGAGTGTCCCGCGGAACCTCTCTCGGTCTCCGAAGATTTTGATTCTCTGCCTGATATTTTCACAGCTTTGGCTAAATCGAGCTTTACGAGCTCGAAAAGATTCTGGAGAATACTCGGATCCCATGAAAGCCCTCAAATTCGGATCATATTGACTGTCACGCGAGAGGTTTGTTGCGTTGCTGAGCATTCTCCGTACACTACCCTCTGGCTTGACATCAGGTTTCTGCGTGTCCCAACTACCTGAAACTGAGGTCGTCGAATATTCGGAGCTCAAAGCGGAACGCCGTTTCCTTCCATCGATTGCTTTCAGCCTGTTTCTGTACAATAGCTCTCCAGTAGATAGCCTAACTGGGCTTTCAGTTCTATCGTTCCTCCACTGTTGCTTGATCTCTTCCTCGCGAGGAGACAAATCAATCGGGTTTGCGGCAGGTAATTCTGCTCCATTTGGCACACCAATGATGCAACCAGAGTCTCTGCGCAGAGCGCGCACCACCCCGCAAGAACTGGATACCTCAACAGTGCTGGATTCGGGAAGTAAAGAGTGTTTGTATAGCAGGGATGCAGTCATGATAGTCTGCGGGTCACTCTGCCCCGGAATATCTTTCAGCATTTCCTGTAACTGAGTCATCAATCGATCGATTGTCTCACTCATCCGCACCCCCTCCACTGAGACGCCACTTCCTAACATTTGCTCCACTGAAGCTGGGGGGACTCTGACTTGAACGGAGATTGTCCATTTCTCGCCTGGACGGAGCGCAGGGCAGTAGGTCTCATCCAAGACGGACTGTATCTGACATCCTTGGCCAGGAGTAAGGTTAACTGTAAGGTTAGTGACGATACCAGGGTTAGTTCCTGTGCGGAGATGTCGCAAAACCTTGGTTATTTTTCCTATCAGGGCGACCTCAACAGTTCCTGCGTTACTCGTGTCAATATCTGGGAATATGTGCCATCCGGGGTGTGGCTTTGAGTTGGAGAAACGGAACTGAGGATCGGGGGACACTGTGTGAAATCCCACTCTTCTGTCGATGTGAGGCAAGGGGTATGGTGCTTGCGAGTGTGCAGTAATAAGAAAAATGTGACATAGAGCATCCCTATTAGAACAATGGAGAAGTGCATCCGATGCTTGAAATACTGCCTTGTCAAGTCCGTATCCTTCTGGTTTAGCTTCTCTCAGTTGGAGGTATCTGAGGTCATCCATCGTTCTTTTGGCGACCTGCAGTGAGTGAGAAGCCAAGGGTAGCAGGACCTTCAAACCACCCTCTGCGCTGTCATCCACGCAGCAAACAGCAAACCGATCAAGCCTTCTGTTTAAGCAAGATGCTACTGTATATGCGCTATTGGCTATCTGTCTTAGCATGACGACAGGCGACTCTGGCCTGGAAGGGACAAGTTTGTCAGAAAAATGACTTTCACTGTTGGATTGAGCTACTTACAGGTTGTCCAGAAGAAGGACAATGTCTAGAGGAAGTGCCAACTCAGAGGAAATCGGCTCGTCCATCCTCACATCGGCCGCGATGTCAACAGTTGTCCAAATCGATACAGGTTCAGTGCCGATCTTGAGAACTTCTGCTGCGGCCACCATCTTCACTCCTGCAACAGGGAGGTCGAATGGAGTTAAAATGCCAGAATTCGTACGACTAGTAGAGGGCGACCGTTGCAGCGTAACAGACGGTGTTGTAGCCTCAGATGTCCCAGCAGAAGACTCTCTTGAAGCGATTGCTAAGCCCTGTGCCGTTATTGGAGTCATAGGGTAAGATATGGGCCCCAACCAATGAGACGCTTCTGTTCCTCTTTCAGAACTGGATCTCCTGGAAATCGAATCAAAAGCACGGAAGAAGCGCGACATGACACCGGCTTTGCCTCGGTTTATATCTTCATTGTTAGGGTAGGACCTATGGGTTGTATCCTGGGGTATGGTGTTGATTAGCGCTACAGATGAAGAGGGAAGGGTAATTACTTTATCCGTGTTACCAGCAGTGAATAATGAACTAACCCGATTATTCGATGCATGAGATGATGTTGCTCTCGGAGATTTCGCCTTGGTGTCACGAATTTTCCGAACTTCGAGGCGGTCCCTGTTGACATCCATCGGTGGGGTCCTTGTTGAAGTCGCAGAAGCACCGGAATGGGCCCTCGAGCCTCTTCTAGATGAACGTCTGATTGGGATCTGAGGATAAGCAGTTGAACCATGTCTTGGATTGGTCCCGTGATTGCCAGACTTTGGACTTTTGACGATTCGCAGGGGTTGTGGAATAACGACGTCGTCGTCCATCACAACCTTCCCCACTTCCTAGACGGTAGATACATCATAGTTAATGAGAAAAAAAGATGTACGGCATCCGGGAAGAGCGCAGGTTAACTACCTCCTAGACATGCTCCTTCCCTTCAACTGGACTGCGATAATCGATGTCGTTCTCAGTACAGTCGGTCCCCTTGGTGGACGCGCAGGTACACGGAGGATCGGAACGACTCCTTTTGTGTCTGCCTTGGGATCGCTTCCAGAAAAACCAGCGACGGCCGTGGGGAGGACCCGGTCTGGAGCTCCAGAATTCTGAGCACGCGAGAGCCACAGCAAGAATGCAAAAGAGGACAACGATGGGGACAAGGACTAATGCAAGCACAAGGACGGTGCTTTTAATATCGAAGGACGAGCCAAAGGGCATATCGAGGGGATAAGACGGGGAGCCAAGAAAGCCAAATGCAAAGAATCACAGGGTGAGCCTACATTGGGTGGTATCTCAACTGACGCGTTCGCGTTCTGCAGTGGCTGACGGGAACAGAGTAACAAAAATAAAGATCAAGATGAAGATGAAGATGTTTGATACTGACGTCACGGGGCGTGCAGCAGAAAGGGAAGCTGGAAGACTGAGGAGCAGCCTAGAGGCTTGCCCGATCAGGAACACAAGCGGCGACACAATGTACTCCCATTTGCGGAAAGTGCTATGATACTAAAAACATGCGACAGATCTCCAAAGTCAGGGACAAGTAGGACAATTACTTCAAGTTCACAGGATTAGAACCAAATGGGTATAATTGGTAGGAAAGGCAAGTCATCACTCATGAACCTCCTCCGTCCGCGGAATAATCATCTCCTTGACGTTGGCCAGGCTAGCCTCATCCATGTTTAGGAAGCGGATCTACACGGTCAGCAAATCAATATGCGCCACAGCAGAACTAGTGGATCTTGTGGCCTGCATGATTGCAGGACCTGAGAAACAAGAGCACTCACCATCTCATCACTGCCGCCGCGAGGGGCATTGCCAAAGAGCATCGCATCCGACTTGCTGGCTTCGATGCCGCTAAGAACTCGCTTTTCCCAGACCCCTTCCCAGTTCCAATCTCCGGGAAGCCGTGCCTGGGGGCTTCGAGTCTTTAAATTGGCGTCCTGCGCTGCACCATCGCTTCCTCGAGATTCGCTCCCCGAGCCTTTCGCAATCCGGCGATGCGCCCGCCAGGCATGCCACGCGCCTGGATTCCCAGCCGCTTCAAGCGGCAGTTCATCGAGAATCTTCGCGTCATCGAATGTTGAACGGATATAATCCAACAATGCGGTTACGGGCACATCTTTCTGAAATTCTGCTGGAGGTGCTGGAGACGCGCGTGCAGCATTGGGACTGGTTGTGGAAGCCACTGACGGAGGACCAGCCTCGGTGTTCTCCCTGTCGTTCTTGGGCGTCGAAGGCACGGATGCCTCATTCTGCGCCTTATCTTCACGGCTGGGATCAGCCGATGGTTTGCTGCCAACCCCAGTCGATTCGCCACTGACAGCGACTGGAACAATCCCGCTTACGTTCCTTGACGAAGAAACCGAGGTTGCTGTGCTCCGTTTGGTCCTACCAAACCAGTGTGGAAACCCATGCCTGAGGCTGAACCCGCCGGGCGGTAATCTCTCCTCATCGGTTGCGCTCACCGGGTCCTCGTTGGAGGAGCCCGTTGAGAAGGTGTAGGTAGTGAGAGGCACGATCAGAGGATGGAAGATATCTGTGGAGAAGGTCACCAAGGGTGGCAGGTCAGGGTAGGAGGTAGGAAAGCGGATCTGGAAGCGGAGGATGGCGGAGGCATAGGGACCTATCTCACGATGGAATCTCTGTTAGCCTTCTGCAGGAAAACACACAAACTCTGAACTGGCTGCTCCCAGCCACCTGCAAAGGACAGGCTGGACAACTCACCACTGCGGACAAAGATCACACCGGTCCAGAGAGTAGGATCTCCTGGCGTGAGGCTGACATAGACCCCGGGCGGCGGCGCATGCTTCAAGCTTGCACTGTGCACGTGTCCTATTTAGCATTGGCTTCAGGGTTTACACCACAATGGGCGATGATGGTTGTCACTCACAATTCAAGGAGCAGTTGATGTCTTCGTAAAGAAGGGATTTTTGGGAGCTTGTATGTCGACATGATGTGGGGTTTCAGGCATGGATTGGAGAAGTTCCTGGGAACGCTGGTGCGGAAGTGATGCGACTATCCGCAGTCTAGCCGCAACTGAGCTGCTCGGCATTCCCTTGCCGCAGCACAACTATAACCAACCAATCTGTCAACGAACAGATAACCACAGAGTTTTCATGAACTACGGCTCAAGGGACGGAAGCATAGTTTATTAAATAAAAGTATCTCCCGAAGACGGTGAGAACACGGTTCTCTATCCGAGGTAATTTTATCTCGTGTGGAAAAATAAACAACTGGACTGAATAATTAGTCGTGCTTGCATGATCATCACCATGCATAGCCCAACCAGGTAAGAGATTCCAGCAGCATATGCCAGCAAAGCGTCCAGCCAACGATCCATGATTTAGCCACTTCCAGAAATAGACGACGCGTACTAAATGCAGGGAAATCGTCTGGCTAATAAAGTAGCTATTTTTGCCTCCCATTCAGCGTATGCGTTGGAGTTGCTCATACAGTTGACTTGATGCCAAAATGTTGTCGTTGGTAATTGATAACCATGTCAACACAAAATTGGCAAGCTGCACTCTCTTTCTTGAGATATCTAAAAATCAGTAAAAAATCCCAAGTCCGTACGGTTAGTCATTACTCCAGTATCAAGAGAGAAACAGAGAAGAACCAGAAATGATCACCGCAGATTTTCATTTAAACAGCGCCCCTCCCCCTCCCCAACCCCGTCATATCCACAGCCGTAGCCGTAGCACCACCACCGCCATCCCTTCCAACCCCCAAAATAACCATACCCTCCCCGATCCCCTCACAAATGCCCCCCGCCAGCCCCTCAATCCACCACGCCGCGACGGCCGAAACCGCTGCCCCGACGCGCCCCTCGCTCAGACTGAGCATCGCGGACACGATATTGATCCCTCCTTTACCGAGACTGTTCGCCGTGTTGAGCGTGATTGTCGCGATGTGCTCTGTGATGCGGTGGGTGCGCTCGTATTCGTAGATGTGGTGCAGGAGGAGTCTGGCGTAGGGGAGGAGGAATTGGATGAGGAGGAAGCATTGGATGGTGAGGGTGGCGAGGAGGCGGTGGAGGTAGGATGGTTCGGTTGGTGTTGGGCCTGTTGTGGGTTGGGGGTTGGATCTGTCTCTGGGGATGCTGTTGAGATTGTGTGCTGCTGATGCTTCGGGAAGTGATGAAAGTGTTGCCTGTCTGGCTTTCTCCGGCAGTCTGTTCTGGATGGAAGTGTACTCCTCGCAGGTGAGATCCTCGGGGAGCGCTTCCAGGAGGTACAGAATAGCATTGATGTACAGGGACCGGACGAGATGGCTGTCGGAACGTGGTTGTTGGGCTTCGTACCCGGCGTTTCGGAGGAGGTTTAAAGCTGGAAAAGTAACAAGTCAGTATCTATTAATATCACAAAACACGACAATTTACTGTATACAGTTGGGGATAATGTTATACAACATACCTGGAGTAACCCGATTCCATTTTAACCCGGACTCAACCTCATACTTCGGCAACGGGCCGCTGTCTCTGTTTCCTTCTGGCGGCGTTGACGTCGAACTAGAACCCTGACTCTCCAGCAAGCTCCCCGATAAGAAAGAACTGGATAGTAATTCCTGCCCACTGTTACCGCCAGCAACCGTTGCAGGTCTCCCCGTCTGAGTCGACTCCTCCAAATTGGTGTCGTAGCATCGTAACCGCGGCTCCGGGGCACAAGCCGGAATTCCGCCATGCAACTCCAATTCTGAGTTCTTACCACCACTACTATTGTCACTGTTGCGCGACAGCCAATTCAGTCTGATCGATCTATGCAATGAGTCCACTCCGGGCGCTATACGTCGTCGCAGGGAAGCGGGGAGAACGGTGAAGAGGATGGGGATGATCTCCGTGGAATGATGATGGACGGTGCTGGTGCTGTGGCGTTCGAGGGTGGTCGTCGAGCGGATCATGATCGTTATTCATGAAGCAATTGTATAGATGGTAGATAGATGTTGGGGTATATATAAGAGAAATATGAAATCTTTGCAGTGGGGTATGATGTGATCTCGATAGGTATGCTAACTTGAAAGAGGCGTAGATTCGACTTCTGTGTTCATGCCGCTTGCATGTAGTAATAACATATTAGATCGCCTGGTTATCTTAATTCTAGGTAGCCTAAAGGACCAGGAGACTTAGGGAAAAGAACAAGTGCATAACCCACCATCTCGTCGGACCGTTGAGGGGCAAAAAGCCCTGATCTTCACATGTCATGTCTACAGCAAGAGGTTAGTTAGCAACCGGCCCGGATCTCAGACGACGCCGACCCTGCCCCGCCGTGATGGCGATGGAGAAAAATAGGTAGCTAGATAAGCGTTGGGCGTGTGCATCCTAGGATCAGCGAAGAGCGGACAGTCATAGAACAAAGAGCCGATCCCTTCTGGTCAGTCTTTGCTTTAGGAATCTCATGCCGGAGAGGCCTCGCAACGCCGTGTCCTAAACACTTGCGACCGACCCCTCCTCAACGGTTAACGGTTGGGTCCGAGATACGGAGGGGGCTGGGCTGTCTGTCTAGACCGTTTTCCCAAGTGGAGATCTGAGCGTTGTCCGATGCATGCAGCATCGTGATCCCCACCAACATGACGTGCGAAACTCTATATTAATAGAAAGATAGCAGTTTGGACGGGCCGAACTAAAAGTTTCGAGTTTCATGGAGAGGGGGGGGGGCCTGTCTTATATATCTAGGTCGGTCGGATCTGGCCCGTGGCTTCTCCTGGGGTTTTCAATTCAACTGTGCTGCCAAGTAATGACGCTTAATAAGAACCCTGTAAAGCAGCGATAAGACTCTCTGCTCTGATGAGGGCATGACATGCCTATTGTAAATAGGTCCAAGAGTTGAGATGGAAAATCATATTATTATTCAATTGCTCTGGTCCTCCAATTCTCTGCCATATGTCGAAATTATTACACTCCACCATATTAATCTCGGCCTCCTCGACATCTCAGGCCACATAGCGACGACAATAGCAATCTGTGTACATATTAGCAGGAAAGCTAGCAGAGCGAAGCTTAGTTGAAAGAAATATATAGATGCAACACAAAAACCCCTTCTTAAGAAAGAAACGCCCAACCCGTCTATAAATAAAAAGCACATGCGACTGAAAGCAATCCATAGGCATCCGTGGTATCTTCGATATGCAGCCATATTAAGCTTCATATCAGCCTTTTGCGCATTGCACGTAGCCCAGTCATTGCCGCACGTGTCTGTGCATTTTTCGTATTTTTGCTTTCCGAAGAAATTATGAAACAGAAATAATTTTTCTTTTCCCCGTAAGGTCCATGCCTCGTCAATTTCAGGTATCGGCCGCAATCAGCTTTTGAAACCGGTCATCCCAAAGTATGTAGAGTCGGTGAGTTGCTGCAGGTCCGGGTGCACACCTGGCGCAGTAAAAGAGGCAGGCGTTGAATTTGGAATAGGAATTGGTGCTGGCGTAACTCGTGAAGTAGGTACAGATTGTTCGTGAGTAGCCGTGCTTTTATACGCCTCTCCACCAAGTCCTCCTCCGCCGTCGTCATGGAGGTTGACCTGTTCGAAATTCAGACCTTCCATGACATCGTGACCAAGATCACCATAACTGTCATTCAGATGTTGCAGGAATCCAGGCTCAAAGCCCATCTGCACCAACGGGTCGACGGGCGCGCCAACAGGAGCGGAGGAAGATAAGGGACCAACGGACAGGCTACTGCCCTGGTCACTTGATAACGGCGGAGCTGGAGCAGCAGATAGAATGCTACCCACATAACTACCGGCTAAGCTACCGGGCATACTTGGACCGGCAGAATAGAAGCCAGTCTGGTTAACAGAAGGACTCTGATATCCGGAACTGGAAAGCCCGGGGCTTTGAAGGCTGGGACTGTTAAGCCCAGAATTGCGCAGAGCTCTTGTCACTGGATTGGTCTCTACTGGAGGGCGCCGCAAGCCACCGTCGGCTGCGAATGGCGGCTGCATGCCCAGGTTTGCAAGCTGTATATGTTCAGAGTTTGGGACGGGTTCAAGTCCAGCATCGCGCTTGAGGATACTCAACCACAGGGGGTTGTCAGCGCATGTTTGATTCCAGGGGTCATCGCATCCATAGATGATCTTCCGAGCTTCATCCTGCAGCATTTTGTCGGTAGGAATGATACCTGCTTCTCTCTGACGTCCGATATAAGCAGTGAGCTCCACTTCAAGACGATGAAAGCAGTTTGCGTCTCCTGGTACACTTAAGTTCGGAGTAGATCCGTCCGGAGGATCCCCAGGCTGCACCACAGCAGGACTGCCGGTATTAAAACGGGAACTCCCGAACGGATTGAGCGTCCTCCGTTCCTGACCAATTAGGTAGGGAGGCATGGCATTCTCTACCAAGCGCTTCACAAAAGGTTCAAACCCCCAGTCACCTTGCCATTGACTCATGTCTGCGCCGTTCTTGAAATGTGCAGCGAGATGATCGACTCGTTCCTTCCAGGTCGTAAACGTTGCCGCGCAGAATCCACACCGAGATTTAATTTCGGTGGTAGTGCTTCGCCAATCCTCCATCCACGCATGGAACTTCACATTGTGCATCAGCCGCAGGTGCTGATTAAGATGATCCTTCCGGTAGAAGGTTCTCTCCTGGATTGTCTTTTCATGGCATGCAGTGAAATTATGAGACTCAAGATGATCCTCATCAGGATTGATCGCCCTACAGAATGCACAGAAAGCCTTATCGTTTATATGCATCACACCTCCACCGGGGGCGCAGGTCCACTTGTCCAGGGCAAGGTGCAAAGACTTCTCATGACGTTGCCAATCATACTTGGCAGGGAAGGAATCTGTGCAAAAGGTGCATTGGAAGATACGAGCACCTCTAACCTTTTGTTGATTGAATGTGTTGACGGCAGCAGGAGGCTTACGACGACGACGTCGTTCCTTTCTATCCATCGAACTGAACGAACCAAGGGAAGACCGATGGGAAAAGGCAGAAGCAAAGGACATGTCAGAAATGGAAGACCGGTTGGTATCCATGCTACTGACAGATGGGGCCTGAAACATGGAGTTCGTATAGCTTGAGTCATTACTAGACCCAGTCCTCCGAGAAAGGGAACGCACGTGACCAGATTGAGACTGGTGCTGGGGAGCTTCGAATGGCGTAGTCGCCATGGCTCGAAGAATATCCCTCGTAGAGGCGGCTTCGTTTTCAGGCGGAGAGTATTTCCAACGTTCAAGTGGAGTCATGAGAGATATATCAGCCCCGGGCGGAAGCGGTCGCCTGGGGATGTCAATGACCCCAGGGACCGGAGAACTGCTGCGCGGAGAGGGACGGACCTTCCCCCGTCGCCGGGCGTTTGCAAGCCAGTTAGAGATCTGACTCCTCTTTAATCCCGTCTTCCGTTCCAATTCATCCTTCTCCTGTTCCGTCGGGTACGGATGCTCGCTGTGCTCGGAGAGCCAGGTCTTCAAGACGCGAACAACCTCCCGCGAGAACCTAGCAATGCCCTTCCTAGACCTTCCGTCGAAGTCGTCGGCTCCGCTGAGAGACTTCAGCGCTCGCTTTCCTGTCAGGCCACCGGTGGGAATGTCGACGTCTTCCTTGACCGGATCTAAGGTCTCCAGGAATTTACCGGGAGCTCTGGCGTGCGTGAAGCTACACTCACGATAGAGACTGATACAGCACGTACACCCGTTTTGCATCACACCTCGCTGAGCGACAAAGCAATCCAGGCCCATACGCTCGCAGAAATCACACGGTTCTTTGGCACGGAACATTGGATAAGCTCGGGAATCGAGAGGAAAGTCAGCAGCGTCGTCTGCCTGCTGCTGCTCGGAGGCATGAGCGGGCGGGTCCGTAGTAGGGAGCTCCTCGAAGGTCTTGTCAAAGAGTGACTCGTAGTTGGCGACGGCATCTGACTCGTCGACCTCAAGACAGTCCGAGGCCACGTCGTCCTCACGGGCCTGGGAGCCACAGGAAGCCTCATCAAAATCGAAGAACTCCATCCCTTAAGCGGCTGTGAGTCAAGTCAAGAGAGTTTGTCACCTGGACACGCTCCGAGCCGACCTAGCCCGTTCCGCGGTTGCTCAGCAGGAGAAGATACATAAAAGCAAGGCAACAAGAAGCCAGATGAGAGAACAGGAAAACAGAAACGGGAGCGGAAATGCAGAAGAGAGAAAGCAGCACTTCGTCCGGGGTGTAATAATAGGCACCCGAATAGCATCATCCAGCCTGACACAGGGCAGCTTCCAGAGCTTGCGGGCACGCGCGAGTCATCCTGTTCTGACAGATCGGAAGATCCCAGGCAGCACGATGGAGAAAGATGCGGATATGGAGGATCATATTGGTCAATGGAGGAGACCAGATACGGTGGAAGGCCGGAGCGCGCATCTCGCAGGTTGCGCCGCGTGGAGCGTTTCCCCGAGGGGTTCGGCCGCGCCCTTCTCTTGACAGCGCCATGCCGTCTTGGGTAACTGAGCTGCCGGCGCCCCGTTACTAGGGCTTCACGATTCCTCGCCCGATACGGATGATTCATCGTGCTGACCTCCTGCAGACCTGCTCCCGCCCTCACTGGACAATCCGCTCGGACATGCTGGGTCTGAACTCTGAACCGTGGAAGGCTTGCAAAGGATATCTCCTGCAGCCCCCGGTTCTCCCTTAGCCTGGACCCCTCGGTTCGACGGCCTCGGCGCTCGCTACGAATGAGATGGACGGATGGACCACTCCGAGCCCCGAGAGCTGATAGCTCTTGTAACAGAAACCGCCGGTTGTGGACGATATCAAGAGCATTATCGTGTGGAGGCGGTGGGAGCGTCATGCGGCATGCAGCTTCGAGGCAGGCAAGCGTACGGGCGACGAATGGAGGCGGAGAAACATAGTCTTGGGAGTTCACCTGGCGAAAACGGCCCCAAATAGTGATTCCAGGTTATCGTCTCACAGTCTCGGTCCATCTCTATGAATAGTGCCTAGCATTTTCGACACCGATCATCGGTGAACGCGAGCAGCCAAGCATCTCATTCCCCTCCCGAGGCGACGAGTACCTGGGTAGAAGACGGTGCTGTAGCTAAGTCTCCATTTCCCTCTCGTCATGCTATTATCCTCAAGAAAGGGTAACAGGCAGTCATGCTTCCGATCCATCACGGCGGGGAACAGGCCGTCCTGTTGCTAGCATATCCATGTCTCAATTAGTTAGTTTCATATATGTGATTACCAATTGAACATCCATGTCCGATCACCGCTCGACCGAAGGACGGCTATCGAGAAGAATCTCACATCATCTTTCGCTGGTCTGCAGACTCTACAATAATAAGTAGCACTGTCGAGTAGTAGTAGTAATGGGATAGTTGCTTCTTGTCACTTCATACAATGGTAAGAGGGCGTGCCAACGTAGACCTATCTACACTTTTGCTTCCATGTTGTTAAGAACGAGCACGACTTCTCGTCACAACAAACCTCTGATTGAAACACGCTATTTTGAAAGCAAAATAAAAAGGTTATTTAGCGGTATTTTAAAGTGCAAAAAGGGGAACTGGAATAACTCCGATAGGGGGAATCGAACCCCCGGCTGCTGTGTGAGAGACAGCGATGTTAGCCACTACACCATATCGGACTTGCTCCTGAGTTTTGCTAACTGCGCAGCTCAACTCGGAGAGCTTCTCCAATGGTGTTGCACCGCGCCTCCGTGTGCTTCAGAAGCCTTAGGTGAAAACAACGACTATGCAGGCTTAATCTTGGCTTCATTATCAACCACGAGATGCTAGTCAAGCTATCTATTTGACTATTTGCTGTACTTTGCGTTAAACTCATCCGCTACCCTTCTCGTCGTCTTGATGATGTCAATGCAGCCCGGGGAGTCGGAGTGGCAGCAGATGGAGAGCGGGTAGTCCTTCAGCGGCAGCTGCACCACACTGCCATCGACCGCCGTCACGGACTGCGTCTCGATCTGCTGGCGAACGTGTTTCTCCAAAACGTCGAGGTCCCACGGCTTCTTCTTGCGGTCGATGACCAGCATCCCGTTCGAGTCGTACTTCACATCGCCGTAGAGCTCGGCCCAGAACTCGATCCCGAGGTCGTTGGCGGCCTTCTCCATGTTCGTCCCCGCCAGGCCGAATACGGGAATCCCCTTGGGGATGCCAAGCATCACCGCCTTTGCCACTTCGTAATCGCGGCACATCATGCCGTAGAGCACGCCGTGCGGCTTGACGTGGTGGAGCTCCATCCCTTCTCTCTCCAGGAACCCCCGCAGCGCTCCCACCTGGTAGATGGTGATCGCAGTCAGTTCCTCGGGGGAGAGCTTCATCTCGCGGCGCCCGAATCCCTGCAGATCGGGCAGACCGGGGTGCGCCCCGACTTTAACGTTATGCGCTTTGCAGTTCCGGATCGTCTCCATCATGATCAGGGGATCACCGCCGTGGAAGCCACAGGCGACGTTGGCGATATCGATCATGGGGAGCAGCTCGAGGTCGGGACCGCATGCCCAGTTGCCGTACTATAAGAACCATAGTTAATTAGGTGTCAATTGATTCAATTGGTTCGCTCCGGGGTAGGATGTGCGGGGTGGAGATCATACGGCTTCTCCCAAATCAACGTTTATCAACGCCTTCTGCTTTATCGGACCCATGTTGGACTGGACTCTTCGGGGCAGGTTCAATAGTATCTCGGCTGGAGGGATTATGGGAATGTCAAAGTACTCAAGGGCAGGTTTCTGCCGGTTTCTGTTGTCCAGACTGGAAAGTTTCTTCGATGGATCAGATCGTTATTATACACAAATGAGGGGCGGAGGGGTTACGGTTATCGGATAGGGACTCTGCCGACTCTCAACCCCGAGCCCATGGCCTTGGTTGTTATCGATACAGAATGCGTCTCCAACGTGGGGCGATACCCGCAGATCCTCACCTTCCTATTCCAGATATGGGAGTTGAATCCAGTGGAGGTATTATCGGGTCCGGACTGGGGACGCTGGAGATAACCCCTCTTTCTCCAGTATTCTTAACGGTCGGGCCACGCTCCGGACGAGGAGAGCTGCAGAGCATTGCAGCCGGCATCCTCCTGTCGCAATGGAATCCCTAAAGACCCTGTTGGTGGCCAACCGCGGCGAGATCGCCGTGAGGATATTGAGGACCGCGAAGTATGACCTTGATTGCTCATGTCTTGCTTGGTTCCACTGTGTGTGACTAACCTGTTCTGCGTTCTAGGAAGCTGGGTATCCGCACCATTGCGATTTATACAGAACCGGATGCTGCTTCTACTCATGTCCATCTGGCAGACGAAGCGGTGCTGCTCTCTGGTGCCCCTTCTAAGGCGTACATAGACGGGTATGTGGAGTTTCTCCAGCTTCTCTTGTTGAAACATCACCCTTATCTGACTACCTCTGCAGTGACCAGATCGTAGACATCGCCAAGAAACACAATGTGGATGCCATCATTCCCGGTTATGGCTTCCTTTCAGAAAATGCGGACTTCGCCAGAGCGGTTACTGGAGCTGGCATGGTCTTCGCGGGCCCTTCTCCAGAGAGCATTGAAGCTTTCGGGCTGAAGCACACCGCCCGAGAGCTGGCCACGAAGGCCGGCGTCCCGATTGTACCAGGGACAAAGGATCTAGTTAAGAGCGAAGATGAAGCTGTTCAGGCTGCCAAGAACCTGGGATTTCCGGTATTTATAGAACAGAGCGCTTCATTTGAATTGATATTGACAACGTTTAGGTTATGCTCAAGGCTACCGCTGGTGGTGGCGGAATGGGGTTGCTCACATGCCATTCTGAAGATGAAGTGCGACAGTCCTTTGCGACTGTGAGATCCCGAGGTGAAGCTCTGTTCAAGAACGCTGGGATGTTTATCGAGCGCTACTATCCTTCTAGCCGTCATATTGAGGTCCAGGTCTTTGGAAACGGACACGGAACTGCCATACATTTTGGTGAGCGGGAGTGTTCCATTCAGAGAAGACATCAGAAAGTCATTGAAGAGTGCCCCAGTCCTTTCGTTGCAAGGAATCCTGAGTTGCGGCAGAAGCTTGGTGAGGCTGCCGTCCGTCTAGCGGAATCGATCAACTACGGGTCGGCTGGAACTATTGAATACCTCGTCGATGATGAGACCGGAGCCTTTTTCTTCCTTGAGATGAATACGCGCTTGCAGGTTGAGCATGGCATCACAGAACTCTGCTATGGCGTTGATTTAGTCGAGCTAATGTTGAAACAAGCTGATGCTCAACTTTCCGGAAAGCAGGGTCTGGATGCATCGTATCTCAAGAAGCTGCAGCCTTCTGGTCCAGATGGGGCGGCTATTGAGGCGCGTGTTTACGCTGAAAATCCGGCAAAAGACTTTGCGCCTTCTCCAGGTACGCTTCAAAGCGTAGAATGGAAAGAGATTCCGGGATCCAGAGTCGATACATGGGTCTATACGGGAACTAAAGTATCCGCAAATTATGGTATGTCGCCCAGCAATAGCTACCAATGCTTCAAGTACTAAGAAGACAACACAGATCCATTACTTGCGAAAGTCATGTATCATGCCCCCACGCGGGACCAGACCATCAATGGGATGCGTACTATACTAACGGAATCTCGCATCTGTGGCCCTCCAACCAATCTAGAGTTTCTGGCTGCAATCCTTGCGGACAAGGATTTTGCGGCGGGTAGAACGTTGACCAAGTTTTTGAACAGCTTCAAGTTCAGTCCCGCTGCCATCGATGTTCTTGCTGGCGGCGCATACACGCTCGTCGAAGACTGGCCTGGACGTCCAACCATTGGAAGAGGTTTCTGCCACTCTGGTCCTATGGACCCACTGGCTTTCCGCATTGCAAACGCTTTAGTAGGTAATCCTGTCGGCCTTGAGGCTCTGGAGATCACCTTGAGTGGGCCAGATCTGCGCTTCCTCGGACCTGCAGTGGTTGCCCTCTGTGGTGCTCCTATGGAAGCGAAACTGGACGACGCTCCATTCCCTATGTGGTCCAGAGTCCGGGTTTCGGCTGGCCAGCGGTTGACCATTGGCAAGACGACCGGGGGTGGCTGCAGAGCTTATCTTGCTGTGTTTGGTGGCTTTCCAGGTATTGCCAAGTGGTTTGGGTCCAAATCCACTTCTCCAATGGTCGGGGTTGGAGGCTATCAGGGCCGCCAGCTCGCATCTGGAGATCTTCTTACAATCACAGATCAGGTTCCAGATGTCAAGGGCGATCTTCGAATTCCTGAAAACCTTATTCCCAAATATCCCACTCACTGGGAAATTCTCGCGTTGCCAGGTCCTTACGACGAGGGATATATTACTCCTGAGAGTATTGACATGCTGTACGAAGCTACCTGGACGATTTCGCATAATGCAGCTAGAGGTGGAATCCGTCTTGTTGGTCCAAAGCCCAAGTGGGCTCGTTCTGACGGAGGAGAGGGAGGTGCACATCCCAGCAATCTCATCGAATACGGGTATCCCATGGGAACCTTGAACTGGACAGGTGACGATCCTGTTATCTTCCCGGTCGACTGCCCGGATTTTGGTGGTTTCGTGTCCAGCCACACCATTGTGAAAGCCGACTATTGGAAACTCGGACAGGTGAAGGCTGGTAACACGCTGAAGTACAGGCGTGTATCCCTGGAAGATGCGCTCTCCGTCCGTAGGAATGTGGAAGGCTTCGTCGATCAAGTCGTGGAGTGTTGCTCTAAGGGAGGTGATTTCAGTGGCATCTCGCCGTTGAAGGATGACCTACCACTGGAAAGAAAGAGGGGAGATGACGGGTACGGGTCTGCTCTTGTTCACCAGATCCCAGAGGAAGGAAATCAACCTCTCGTTTCTTACAGGCAGGTGAGGAAAAATTTTGTCCAGCGCGATACCGCAACTGACAACTTTCCAGGGTGGAGATGACTACCTGCTGATTGACTACGGTCACGGCGCTTTCGATCTAAATCATCGTTGCAGAGTCACAGCTCTCACCAAAACCTTACGGGAAGCGAAAGAGGATATCACCTTTTCAAGTGGACTTATCGGGACCGTTGGTTGCGGAAACTGTAAGGCGTCCATGTTCACGTCATACCGAAAAGCAACCATGTCTAACGTTTGACAGCGCTTATGCTTTATTACGACGGCCTGAAAATCCCACAGAGGAAACTGATCAGATATCTTTGCTCTCTTGAAGCTGAGCTTGGCGATCTCAGTGAAGCGAAGATGCCCAGCCGTCTGTTCCACCTCCCGCTTGCCTTCGAAAGCAAGCGACAGACAGCAGCGCTGCAACGATATATGGAGACGCAACGCCCTTACGCCTCCTATCTTCCAGACAACATTGATTTTGTTGCAAAAAATAATGCCTTCACCCGTGAAGAGTTTGAAAAGATCTACACGACGGGCAGTTTGATGGTTGTGGCTGTCGGTTTCTTTACTGCTCTTCCCATTGCGCTCCCAGTTGATCCTCGCCGACGGATGAACTGCCCAAAGATGAACCCCAGCAGAGTATACACTCCAGCGGGAGCGGTCTCCTGGGGAGGAAGTTGCATGGCGTATGTGGATTCTCTTTTGCCCATAGAATGAGCAGAAATCACTGACGCACCGTTTACAGATTGTACAACGTCGAGTCCCCAGGCGGGTATCAACTGACAGGAATGTCCATCCCAGGAGTCGACATCCTTGGCTCCAAGAAGGGCTACAGTCCAGAGAAACCGTGGTTGTTCGAGGACTTTGACCAGATCACCTTTTACCGTGTCACGGAAGAAGAATACGAGAAAGAGCTTGCCCTGTTCAACAGCGGCAGGTACGAATACAAGTGGGAAGATGTGATCTTCGATATGGCCGAGCACAACAAATTGCTCCGCGAGACGAAGGACGAAGTGGCTGCCATCAGAGCGCGCCAGCGGGAAGCGCAGGCGGAGATGGACAGGCTTGAAAGAGAGCTGCTTGAACGCTGGGAGAAGGAGAAGGCGGCGAATGAGATCCCGATGGATAAAGTTGAGGCTTTGTTGCAAGGTATGTTCAAGTTATCCAAATCTTCACACGAGAGAAAATTCACATGCTAAATGATCATGACAGACCCAGACATCATCCCCATCGAAGCACCGCTCAACGCCAACGTGTGGAAGATCGAAGTCAAGAAAGGAGACAAAATCGGCAGGGACCAAGTCGTGACGATCCTCGAAGCCATGAAGCTCGAGATCGCTGTCCGCGCGGAGCCTAACGTCGACGGTTGCACCGTCGAGAAGATCCTGATCAAGCCCAACGATGTGGTCGAGGCTGGAAAGCCGCTTCTTTTGGTTAGGAAGGCGTGAAGATAAGACGAGACCATCTATCTGTCAATGACTCAATGATTTAATGGGTGGCTTACGTTGTCATCATATTCTATTATATATATTTTGCCTCTATCTTCTAGAGTACACGAGATGTTCATACATGCCTGTCTTTTCCGCTTGTACATTTGCTGGATGCGTTACAATGACCGTTGGATACTTGTTTGTGTCTTTCCATGTTCAAGGATTTATTTGGTTACGAAAGAGACTCTGGTAGATTGCCGTGAACCACTGTGATATATGATATGACTATCATAGAAAATTCTGAGGATTCAGAATGACAATGACTCATGTTAACGTACCTTGAAAATCTACAACTATTTGTCTCCGTCATGTAAATTAACAAAGCTAGTTAGACCTTTTTTTTTTCTTCCGTAAATGAAACCTCTCCGTTTGGGTTGCAATCGCAACACAAGGGCAGTAAGTAAATGAGATAGGATGGTATGAACCGTGCACGAGATTATAATAACATCTGAAGCTCCCCCGGATATATATCCTACTGTACAGCTGAATATGATTATTACCAGACCAGACCTGTCCTTGATTTGACTAGAAGACATTCACAGAAAAATCGGATATTCCATTTATCACCATCATCATCATCAAGAAAGAGCATTAGACGGACAAGCAAGTTACCCCCACCCGGATATAGTAAACAATACATCCATCCCCTTAGAGAGACCGGACTCAATGTAACTAATTCCATACCAATACAAATACAAATCATTTCCTTCCTTTATCCATTCATCCCCACCAGAAACTCACACTAACCCCAGCCTTCAACCCCCGCACGTAATGCCACCACCCCACGGGAATATACAAACACTCCCCTTCCTTGAGCACCGTCTCGACGTACTTCGCCTCCGAGAAACCTGGCCACATCGAGTCCCACAGCTCCGATTCTGCCGGGGAGAGCTCGATCGCGGTTAGATCGACCTGTGAGGTATTGGACATGTCGATCAGGTGTGGTTCTCTCTGCTGCTGCTGCTGCTGGTGTCCGTCGTCGCCTTGCGGTTGATGAGAGGGATCTGGTTGTTGTTTTTCATTTACGGTTTCCATTCCCCTAGGATGGATTTGCGATGCGGGCGTATGCGGTGAGTACAGACGGATGTATTTCGCCCCGACGACCTGGACCAGAATGTTATGGTAGGGGTCGTGGTGGAGCGGGGAGATGGTCCAGGAGGGGCCGATCCAGGTGTTGATGATGGGGTCGGTCGGGAGACCGATTTCGTCTGGGTCTTCTTCTATGTTTGTGTTTCCGGCGTGGTTGCCTTTGGAGGAGAGGCCGTTCATGGTAGTATTATTAGGAGTAGTGTTTATGGGATTTGTATTGCTTTCTGTTGACGCCTTTTTGGATTGCGCTTGCGCTTCCCGCTCGCGACGTTTCGATTCGTATACTGGGGTCCCTGGTTCAGGACCTGGAGGATCAATGTAGCAGTAATCCGGGACGGAGATATCTTTGCGCAGAGCGGGGATCTGGGAGAGGAGGTCGTGCTGCGCCATGTATCCCGTCTGATCTTGGTCCCTGTCATCGTGGGTTTCTTTTTCGGTCTGGTCACTTTTCGTCTCTGCCGTCGACCTCCATAGATACTTCTCCACGAACTCCCTGAACTCGATGATGCGCTGGCCCCACCCCTCATCTGTATATGATCTGCCAATCTCTACGGGAACGAGTCTCCGTCCACCAAAGGTGCGCTCATACCAGTAGTCCCTGGACGACCATGGCCGTGTCGACAGCGCGGGCCAGTGGTCCACTGCATCCGTGATAACGAGCGGCGTGCGGACATTATGTATATGATGCTCGAGGGCGTCAAACGAAGGCGCCGAGACGCGGGGGATCGGATACTTCAAGGCTGGCGCGGGGGCTGTGTCCGGGGGGAAGAGAGGCGGGGAGAGCTTTCTACGCTTTGAAGGAGGGCCTTTCGCGCTAAGGTCGTCGAATTCTGGATCTGTAAATCCTGATTCCTCCGCTGTCGCGGCCTGGAGAGCTGCGAGGAGATCTTCGATGAGCGATTCGCGCAGCGGAGCTCCCGTCATGATCAGCGCCATGTCGAAGGTATGCACCACGGGTGACAGCCATGGTGCGTTGGGATCGATTTTCTTCCCTCCTCTTCCTCCTCCGTTGCCATGCTGTCCTTCTGTTCCCTTGTTGTTGTTTTCATCCTGTTGTTGTAGCCCGCGGCAGCCCTCTCGGATAGCACGACACGCCTTGACGATACTCGCATCCGTGTACAGCCGTCTCCAGCAATCCTTCACATCCTTGAACGGGAACACGCGTAGTTTCGCGTCCGCGAGGCGCAAGGCACCGTCAGGATCGTCGCGGAGTATTGAACGAAGCTTCTCGGGATCGTGGTCAAAGCATTCCTGGATCGGGTCGTCGGGGTGAGGATCTGCGGTGGTGATGGTGGAGAGAGCGGAGTCGACGAGACCTTGCAGCTGCTGCATTGCTGTAGCGGGATCAGCGAAGGTGGAAACAGCGTAGGGGACTCTGTAAGCTCATGGAATGAAATATTTATTTTCGGACGGATAGGAACTGGGGTATCTGAGACTGCTGCGGAGGAAGGGAATGAAGTGTTATATGTTGTGTGGCCTGAGGTTGTGGTCGACTCTGTATTCACGTCATCTGCGAAGTCATGAGGTGCACCCAGCTCCGTTGCCTGTTTTGGAGATTTTGGGAAATCCCCCGGAAATCTATCATTGCAAATAGTTGCAAGATAATGAGTTGAATGTCACTATAGTGGCTTTTGATTATTGTTCTACTGATTGTCGCGTACCTTGTGAGTCTCAGTCCGTCCAATAAAAATAAAAAATCTCGCCTGGTCAGCGCTGTGCAGGTGATACAACACAATGCTGTAGTTTTACCCATTGATATATATATATATATATATGTATATTTTTTAAAAAAACACACAGTATCTATTATCAAATGAGCTAGTATACAGGCACATTACTGCGCATACACATGAAACAGACATCCGCAACATATAAAGCCCAGTTGGTGACAGTGTCATCCCCTGAATTCAACAAAATTAGGCTATCAACTAGGTGTCTGACACCATGTCCCTTCTCATAAATCATACTGCATATACAAAGGTTCATTTCTTGTCCAACAATCCCACAACCCATTTTGGAATCCCACTAACGCCTTCACCTCTTATAGCACTCACAGGGACGGCACATATTTGCTCTTTCCATCCGTCCTTATAACCACCGGGGTGCTCTACCTCTCCCTTCTCAACTTTGGAAAGGTAATCGCGGAGCTTGAAAAAATTCTCCTGCGTTTCTGGAAGGTCTGCTTTGGTCGCAATGACGAACCAGGGTTTTGTGTAGATGGGAGGAAGTCTAAGAGGAGGGAGTGACCTCTTTTTGACTTGCGGTGTATCTTCAGAGTAAGCGACGTTTATGGGCGCCTCTGCATTGCGGTTTTCACCAAGACTCATCTGAGTGAGAGCGTCATCGAATGGACTCCAGGTGACAAGCTCATCGCCTGTTTCCGCAGAGTCTTTTGCGTCGCGGAGCCGTTCATATTGACCAAGTTCATGCCATAAGGCTTTGAGTCCTTGGATGGAGTCTCCAGAGCTGAGATCAACTACGAAGGCCAAAATTCGAGCTCTCTCGATGTGTCGGAGGAATCCTAAACCAAGACCACGATCGAGATGAGCCCCCTCGATTAGACCTGGAATATCTGCAATGGTAAAATTGGTGCGTCGAACTTTCGGATCGGATTCCACAAGTGGCCTGCCCTTGTGATCATCAATGACAACAGTGCCAATATTGGGAGAAAGGGTGGTGAATTCCCAGTTCCCAATTCGTGTACGACTATTTGTCAGGGAGCGGAGCAGTGTACTTTTGCCAGCGTTTGGTTTTCCAACCAGACCAACATCTGCAAGTAGTTTCAGCTCAAATTCCAGGTCTAGTCTCATGCCACCTTCGCCCTTAGAAGCGAATTTCGGCCGACTGATGGATCTCGAGACAAAATGTGGATTGCCATATCCACCAACGGCGCCTGCTGCGAGTAGCATTGGCCGGTCCATGTGCTTCGATAAGTCTAGATGGATAGGCGCCTTGGGCTCGAGAGCGGCCAAATTCGATCTCCGCGGAGGCAGTATTGGAAATTCAGTCGTCCAAAAATCGGAGGGCTGAGACGCGGGATAGAGCACCCAGCGGTCTCGAGAGGACGAATACAGATGCAACGCCTCATCTTCTCCAATCTCACCAATCATAGTTTTCAGACGAAGTTCTTCTTCCTCCACAGGGTCGTATCTCCCTACTTCACGCACAATGGTTCCAACCGGGACCTGTATGAGGACATCCTTGCCTCGCTGACCGCCCTGGCTCTTTCCCTGTCCATTTCTGCCTCGGCCGGCCTTTATGACACCTCTGCGGGCCAGTTTATGCAAGCTAGTCATACCCTCGATCGCTTGGATAAACACACTGCCACCGGTACCGCCATCGCCGCCATTAGGTGGACCCTCGTCGATGTATTTCTCTCGGTGGAAGGAGACGCACCCGTTCCCGCCCGAGCCAGCATAGACGGTAACTTGGCACTTGTCCTGAAATATAAACCGAGAATAGTCGTCCGGTGATGGATTCAAGTGAGAAAGGTCCGGGGAAGGTCCCGTAGACGAGGGCGTTTCATTGGATCGTCTTTGATTGCTCGTAGTACTCTGCCATCGGCAGCACTGCGCAAATCTTTTCACTGCATTCAGAGTTATATACCTAGAGCGCGGCGTTTGATTGAAGAGGAAAGGATAAAGGAAGGGCGCTAAAGTGGCCCGCAGTTTTGTCATTGTGGTGTATGATCACTTTCCATCCATGGCAAACAGGTGACGGATCGTTTTTAAAGGTAGATTAGAACGGAAGGCGGCATCAAAATTTTCCGCTGTCGCCAATCCGTAGTATTGATCAATTTACCAGCGAAAGACAGCACTCTGAGCTCAGTGACGGCGGCTATCAAATTACCGCGTCGAATCTTCAGCAGGATGTGATAATCCCGATTGTATCACGTGAGCGTCATAAATTAGCGTGTTTATCACGTGATAATCCGCTGCAAGTGACGGGCCGAGCTAAGGAGAAGTGCTATCGAAACTTCGGCTGCTCCATGAAATCTGCCACCGTCCCTTTCGGGACTCCTGCATAATGACCGGCATGAGCTAACATGGAAGACAGACTGGGATGCGAGTTGAAGACAGACTGGCATGCGGGACTAGCCTCAAGAGTGTCCACAGAACTTCTCTTCACATCGCCGTTCGGGCTCTGGTTGTGTTGCTACCTGACGCAGTACTCCGCACTGCCACCAAATCGAACCCTCCTTCTGATAGGTTCTGGACTTTAGGTTCTTGAGTTAGCACGAATATCCAATGCGAACAACAGAGACGGCAACGTGTTTGAGAGCAATTTGATTGTCAAGATCCATTTCTCAGACGGGAGGAACCCGCGAAAGCCGCTAATACCTGAATAGTACTACGCAAGTACTTGGGCCATCTTGTCATGTTCTACGCGTTATTTTAGCCAAGTGCTTCGCCACCCCCATTGATCTAGACTCCTTCTAGAGCCTTCTCCTTACAGCCCTGGAGGGGTCCGAGAGTCAGCAATGATACTACCCCACGCTCTTTTATTATTCTAGCATGACTCGGCTTCGTAACTATTATTTACTAACCTACTTCGTAGTAGGCAGGCTGATAAGGCGACCTGGCCATTAGACAAAGGGGGATACCGTGAAATTTGTCGGAGCCCCCTTATTATATTATTATTATTATTGATTGATTTAATTTCAGCAGGAACATGGGCTATATGGGCTATCTGAATAGGGACGAAGCCTCCTGCGTCTACCGACTCTTGGCCAAACATTAGCAGAGACTCATTTTACTTCGCTGATCCGTTCTCCAATGTTAATGATACCCATATGCCCCCAGGGATTAGTTTCCTGCAAGGCTATCTCCGTCGGAATCTAAATAACATTTCCTACTCTACTGGATAATTGCAGTTCACTGCTCCTCGTCGAGGCTGGAATGTGACTTAGAATGGTGTAAAATATCTGCTTGTGTTTGTTGGACGCCCTAGAACGTGCCCCTTAGATCTCTGGCCATGTATCGACCGGGCCGGAAAAATGTTGCAACAAGTTTAGCTCCATTCCAACCCCAGATTTCACTCGATATGACTTGCAGATAAAGCCGACCTTTATACGCACCGTTTGCATTCTGAACCTCGACGCTATTGTTGACAGAAGCTCCTGTCAGAGGAATAGATATGCGTAATACGGTATACGATATTGAAGCGAAGGCAACGGACCTATTTCTTCCTGTGCATGAAATTGATGCAAATACGCTGTACAAGATACCTCATGTACTGTGCTAATGCAGCAGCCATTAATATTCCAAGTTTCAACACGAAAAACATATCCGACCTCTACAACTGGATTTCCATGGACAAGGTCTTACAGAGCACATTTCATCTATAAGGAAACGGTGCTCTTGTGCAGAACGTTCTATGTACAGTTTGATCTGCATATGCGTAGCCCTACAAAGTATATTCGTCGCCCACGAATCGGCTGTCGGATTCTGAAGGAACAATACGAACACCGTCCCATCCAGAAAAGAAGAGCTAGAAGCGTTGTTCGAATGTCCCTAAAGCGGGGCTTCCCCGCTGCCCAAACTCAAGTGACTTGTGAGCCCGGTGGCAAGATTGGGATTTGCTCTCCCATTTGCTTCGTGCTCTCAATAGTAGCCGCCTCTGTCGGAATAGTACGCAAAATAGTTGTGGAGCTGGACAGTGATCCGCGAGGAATGGGAATAATCCCTTGCGGGCTTGGATGGCGTGCCATGTTGGTCCTCCGTACAGACTATTTGCTCACATGACCCGATAGGAAAAAAGAGCCCTTCAGCATCTCTACCCGTCGTCGCGGGACCGGATTGTGCTCCCGATGGAGACACGGCAGGGATTCTTTTTCTCACTGAAAATTTCCCAGTCACAGGTGGATCGTTCAGTTCGATAGTCAACAGTCCTTATGGTTTGACCCTGATCCCTGGAACGCGACTCGCTGGAGCACGGCGGTCAACTTGGGCGTTCCGGCCCCTGACTCTCTCCATCAACTCCACCCCAACCAAAAGACGTTCCCCAGTCAGCCACGGGCAGCGCGAGTGTTGAGCCACTAACGGAGATGCTAGGTACGCTTCGTTCGGCGGTTTACACAACCAGACATTCTTATTCGTGCGGGGAGAACTCTCTAGCTTGCCGGATGCACCAGCCACAGACTAGTACGTCCCACGAACGGACGCTGCTGCATCTCCTACGCGGTAGTCGAAACAGCAGGACCCTGTACAACTCTAATCTGGTGCTTCACGGTGAGCTGGACAGGACGTGTCAACAATGGACGGACCTAGAAGTCAGTTCAACGTTTCGAACTTTTGTGACCTAAACAGTGGCAAATACGACGACTTGTTGCGTTCCGCGGTGAATACACTATTCTTGGAGCAGTAGACGGGATAATACTCCAAGAAATCACCGACAGTTCAAAGGATCTGTCGTCATTAATCGCCAAAAGGCAACAGTCGCTCCATATCAGCTTCTGGGAATTTTCGCTCAAACTCGGAGCGTCCGCGGAACGCTTTTTCGAGTTTGGGTAACTATCGGCCAGGTCTTCGCCTATCGAGGATCATGACTGGCTGGGGTTCCTATATCACCTGCAGGCGATCGTCCCCTATCTGGACCCTGGAGTATTCACAGGGCTTCTGAATGATGTCAAGCAACAAACCTAGAACAAGCGGTCTCAAGTACATAAACCTGAGGGCCCCATGCACGGAAAATATATCAGACTCCTATCAAACGTACTCTGCATGGCTGGCCCGGAATCTCCGGTATAGAGTAGCGGTAGGGACTGAGGTATTATTCCCTACTGAACTGGCACTGCTTGACGACTGCTATCGAGGGCTACGATCACTACGTCATTCTGCTGATGTGCTGTGCAGCGCGGGCCCGACAGTCTGGCACGCAATGACGCCGCCGCGCCTTGACGGCGATCATGATTTTGCAATCCCCAGAAGTTAGAATGACCGGTAGCATGCCAAGGATAATGACCTCGCCTCACCAGTGACTACTATAACCACATCATAGGGCTCTGATGAGACTCATTTTGTATCGTATCTGTTTGCCGTGGCAGCTGGGCAATGGCCGGCGTTCGCAGGACTGCCCGTCGGCCAATCAGAGCACAACTCAGCCTAAAGAGTCGGCGTTCAATGTTGTCTCTGATCCTCTACTGACTGTTTAAAGGCTATCAACCGACGAATCAGTGAGGAGAATCACGATCTTGATCTTGTATGAAGTACTGTACGGAATATGATGATTCTGACCGTCAGATTGCATCTGCACAACAAGCATCGCCACTCGACTGGATTGTGGTCGTGTATGGAGTACGGAGTACACTGTCATCTCAGTCGGGCACTGTTTCTCCCCAGACTTCTAACGAGATCTGATGCGAAATTATTGTGAAGGCTATGGTGGTCATTTTTCGGATTTGATTCCTGACCGGCTTTGCAGGAATGCTAAGATATTGAAGATGCTCTGTTACTACTACGTAACTTGCAGGAGAATGTTACCCAACTTGCCACGCTCGAGATCCAGATCCCAGGATTATTGTGCTGCGCCCCGGGCTTCACCGCTTTCTTTCCGTCTTCTGGCCCTGCGGACTTGTGCTATCGATCGCGAACCCCCACTTCGTTGTCGCAGAGCGTCAGATGATTTTGTCTCAATAATGATAATACTCGGGGTTCTCAGGGCCCGTACAGTACCGATTGCTGTGATCCGCGAGCATGTGGGCAGCCGTTGCGCAGCCATTGCTGTCATTATTTCCGGGGTGATCGAGTCTCCATCGGACAGGCGCCATATGCATACAGAGTCTGAGAGTTTCGCACCTGACCGGCTATTATGCAAAGACTACAGTAGCTCAACAAACGAAGAACTCCGAGCTGCCCGAATGAACGCCAGGCCGAAAGTTTCCAAGTTGGATAGCCGTCAGGCGGCAGGTGTTCTTTGTGAGCGTGCCCAACCGGACGCCAGACTTGGTGATCCCCCTCACACACGACAGCTTGCTGTGAGAAAGCAGTCTAACGAGCGCATCGCATTTGAACACGTGAGAACTGCAGCGGACTGCTATGCAGGGGATTTGGTGCCAGCGTTGCGCTGCTTTCAGCAGGCCGAGCGGTTAGTGAGCCGCACCAGACTCGGGAGGTTCAACCAGAGATGCCGCAATGGCGATCGACCGCTCGCAGGTTGGATCACATCGCGTGGGGATGTGTGATGATGCGCGCTACATGTACATGTACATGCCATCAGCCTGGATTGACATCATGGCCAAGCTAGCCGCCCGTCGCAGAAGCTTCTTCGGGGCATCCTGGCCGTCTGGTCGTTGCGATGTGCGATGACGTCTATTGCAGTGGATGGCCCCAATCGCCCTCGCTCTCTGCGTCCACCCGAGCTTCTGCGCAGTGTCCAACGCGACAAGAGGCCATGAAACAGCCGATGTTCGCCCTATCACGTCTAGCCGAAGGATTTGGCCATCACACGCGGCTAACTGTCCCAGATCCCGTCGTGACTCGCGTGGCTCGAGATCTCAGGCGGCTCAGCTGCCCTAACCAGGCACTAGGGCCCACGTCGAGACACTATTAGCCTAGGCTACCAGAAAGGACAATTCGGCATGACAAGGTCCCAAAAATGATACCATTCTCTTGGTTTATTTCCCCGGCGTAGCGCGAGCTCATCGGGGATTTTACCGGTGCGGAAGACCAGTGACCCGCTATGGTAACATGGCTGGCCTGTCAGCCCCCCTTGTTGTTATCCCTTCGTACATCTCCGTCCTGCGAGTCTGGCACGTCAGGCTGACCAACTGCCTCAAAAGCCGGGCTCGAGGTCTGTAACGGAGAGTGGCTTTCGGAACATCACCCCCATTGCTGCGTAGACCATGGCTTTCCAACTGGTGGGACGTGTGAAAAGGCAGGATGGATTGAGTTCTCGGCAGCGCAGAAGTTGCCAGCGCTGCAACGCAAACCATGCCCCGTCACCTCCGTGTTTCAGCAAGGCCTCCTCGCTTCCCCGGGTTGGAGAAAATGACCTCATCGTTGTTTTCAGGTCAGAGACATCGATTCCTCTCTCTGTGAGTAGTCAGAGACGCATCGGAGGATTTGTCAGAGCTAGGTCTATCGGTTGAAGAATGTGAGGAACGAGATTAAGCATAATCGACGGCGACCATCCGTTTCGGCCTTTCTTGTTTTCTAAACCTCTCCATACCGCCCCGTCTTTCAACGCCTGTAAGGGTTAACGGTCGACTGTTCTCGGAACGCATGATTTGTGAGCCGGCCGGGACTCGCCCAACGCAACCTTCTAACAACTTACCCAGTTCGGATCTTGACCCACTCCGGGTTGTGATGACATCTCTCCAGAGTTTCAATAAAAAATTGCTTCCCCTGGTCCGGCATACCGGCTTTGGCGTACACCGCATTTCCTGCCTTCACAAGGCAAACTCTATCATCGATAGGGTATCGGATCGTTTCCTTTTCGCTTTCCCCTTTTTCTACGGCCCGCAGGCTATCGGAAGTGGCAGCAGGGAAGAAAAGTTAATTCCATTCCTTACCAAAATTCCCCGGCCCTGTGGGCCCCCTTGTGTGTTAGCTAAACAAAGATATCGTCCCTGCTAGATCTATCACTAACCCGGCCTCCTGGGAAGATGAGGATGGGGTCGATCATCGTCGCCTTACGCCACACTTAGCGTGCTTCTAGATGCCTAGCCGAAACGACTTCGCTGTTCCCCGGGGCCCAAGGCTCAGGTCCATGGGCCGCCCGTCGATGTGCTGGTGTGATCCTCGACTGGGGCTCTGGGTCCCTCATTGATCTGACGGATTTCACAAAATGGTCTGCGTGCCTACGCGTCCGATGTATGGAGTACAGGGCCTCTCGGGTTTCGTACTGTCTGGCTGTACTGTGAGGAATCGGTCCGGTCTGGCTCTCTGCTGTTTGGTAACTTTTGTTACTCATGTCACTCTGCTGCTGCCCGTCGGTGTTGGCACTGCCCCCCTTCCCTAGCTTTTATTGTTTCCTTGTCCATGTTGCATCTTCCCGTTGGCTGAGACGCTATGTCTTGCGGTCTTATCCGTTCCCCAGGAATCGGAGCTTAAAAAGGGATGTGGACCTTCAGATGCTTGTCCACCGTCATCCCGAGTCGAGCGAAGCGCTCTTGACCTCTGACCCTCAGTGCTTTACCGCGTGCCTGATCACATATTTTACCCACTTTGGATACTTTTCATTTAACTCTAAGCTGCCCCCCCCCCCCTCCACCGGTGTCCTTCTAGTCGGGTCCGAAGCTGCTTTTTCATACTCTTAGGTTCCTCAACTTGAACTATTTCTTTCCTCCCTTCTCTTGGAATCAGACGATTTATTGACTTGGGATTGTCCGATATTCTCTATTTGACCTCGCTTAGCCCTTCAGTTGGACTTAAACATTACCTCACTCGAAACTCATAACGAGCTGGAGTTTCGCAGGGATATGTGGACGTCATTTGAATTCCTTCCCTAGGGTTGCTTGACAATACTCCAACTCATCTTTACCGCACTTAAGCGTTACGGGACATATTCTTTCAGGATCTACTTCTGTCTCATCCTGGAAGGATTTCCTTTCGGAAAAAGAACAGATCGCACACATTTCACGATGTTCAGCCGGCTCTCCTTTTTGCAGGGGCGGCAACGTGGCATGGATCATGAAAAAAACCCATTTCCAATGCGCCAGCTCTTTGTGTTGGGTATGTACGCTTTCCCTACCTTCTTTTGAACCTTTTCAATCGACAGTTAGTGGACTTTAAATCTTTTTGGTTTTCGATCCTCACCAGAGTTGCTGGTTGTTTTGCAAGTCTAGAGAAAACGGCGAATTTGCTGACTGTTTCTCAAGCTCTATGTCGGATTTGTGAGCCAATCGCTTTCATGTCCATCTTTCCTTATGTCTACTATATGGTCGAGTCATTTCACGTGACGGACAACGACCGCAAGATTGCACTTTATGCTGGAATGATAACGTCATCTTTTACCTTTGCCGAGTTCTCTACCGGCATGTTCTGGGGTCGTATGAGTGACCGAATAGGAAGAAAACCGGTCCTTATCATGGGCCTAATTGGAACGGCTATTAGCATGGTGGTATTTGGATTCGCTTCCAACCTACCAATGGCTATGATTGCACGCGCTCTCGGTGGACTGCTCAACGGAAACATAGGCGTCTTGCAGACCACGGTCGCTGAGATAGTGACCGTGAAGGAACACCAACCACGTGCATATTCGATTATGCCATTTGTTTGGTGCTTAGGATCAATTATCGGGCCCGCATTGGGAGGTGCCCTGGCGCAGCCTTGTGAGAATTATCCCTGGCTGTTCCAACGCAACACTGTCTTTGACCGCTTCCCTTTTCTCCTTCCGAACCTTGTTTGCATCGTCATCCTCGCATTAGGGATTACAATTGGCTATCTGTTCTTGGAAGAGACGCATCCGGAGAAGAAATATCGTCGCGACCGCGGACTTGAATTGGGTCACATGCTTCTTGATAGGTGCCTGAGATCTCGTGTACAGCTTCCAGAAGATGGGAAATTCGACGTGAATCACGAATCGGACCACTTTCTGTTTGAGGATGATCCTCCACCTGCCTACAGGAGCACAGAGGGCTCCCCTCGTCTGTCTTCCGTCAAGGATCCGCGGCCAACATCTGAGGAGGACGACCTCGAATGCCAATCGAGGAGCAAGGCTGGCGGATTCCGCAACATTTTCACGAAGCAGATAATATTCAACATTATCAGCTACGGTGTGCTTGCATAGTAAGCCCAACCATAAAAGCCAGGTACTTTTGTTCCAATGCTGACTCTGTTTTAGCCACAGCGTGTCATTCGACCAGTTAATGCCGGTATTTCTGAGCACACCAAAATCCGATTCCCAAGTAACCCTTCCGTTTAAATTTACCGGCGGCCTAGCTCTGTCCACCAAGGCGATTGGCTTTATGCTCGCAGTGCAGGGTGTCTATTCGATGATCGCCCAGCTATGGCTCTTTCCGCTTGTTGTCCGGCACTTTGGGACGCTCCGGACTTTTCGCTTTGTTCTGGCAATCTGGCCGCCACTCTACTTTGCGGTTCCTTACCTTGTCCTCCTGCCTTCTCGCCTTCAGATGCCAGCGGCCTACGTTGCATTGATCAGCAAGATAACGCTCCACGTGATTGCATTCCCTGCTAGTGCGATACTACTCGCCAACGCTGCCCCGTGCTTGACCGTCCTTGGGTCGATCAACGGTGTCGCAGCTTCAACAGCGAGTTTAAGTCGAGCGTTCGGCCCAACCGTGACCGGGTTCCTCCATTCAAGAGGCCTCGACAGTGGATATTCGATACTCTCATGGTGGGCCTGCGGCATTGTGTGTGCCATTGGCGCAATAGAGAGCTTCTGGATGGAGGAGCTTGACCCCAGCCATCGCGAGAACTCCGAGAAAGCTGAGAGCAGCGAACCACATGTCAGCAGATCTGAACGCCGTGGCTCTCTGTTTGTGTCACACGGTGGAAATCCAATCCCCGAGGAGGAAGTGAGACTGCTGTCGTCTGCTCGGTCGAGTCTAGACATGGACTCGGATGTCCACGAACTAAACTTGGATGCCAGCGACGATTACCCCAAAGCATAGTGGGGAGGCCTCCCGCCTTTTTCGGGCACGGTTCACTTTTGATGCGGACATGCATTCATCTCTACTTGCTCGATCCACAGCTATGACGGGTGGCGCACTTTCTTTGTCTTCGACTCTTCTCTTTTTCTGGAAAACAACTCATACGATTTTAACTCGCTTCCATGGACGCATTCTTGGGGACTTCTGCTCTATTTTTAGCGATAAAAAGGCACGGAGTCCAGGCGCGGTACTAGGAAACAACAATTTAACATCAACACACTTGACTATCGGGATAAGGGAATGCGTCGGTATCTGGTTATTTCATTTGATGATTTTCTCAAATATCATTTTTAGTCTTTTATACCATGGGTTTTTGCATTGCGGAATCTTGCATTGCATGGGTTTCTGGGCGGCATTTTGGATTTAGCGATTTCTTTTGCAAAATTGATAACCCCTCTATGGTAGCTGAAGGTTTTCTTGAGTAAAACTTTTCTTTCGATACATTTCTTTTCTCTTTTTTCTTTTTTTTCTTATCTTTACAATGGTGAATTATGGCATGAACATTGGAGTCACAGTACAAGCCGACGGTGGTGCATTGGAACAAGAAGGAACACGAATCTTTTCCACTGTTACGTTGATGTCAATTGCATTTCGGGTATTTTCTGCTACATTTTTTCTTCCAGTTTTTTCCTTGTCGTCGGCATTTTCATTTTCTATGCTTTTTCTTTACGCTAAGTTATGCGGGTGGCACAGTTGGTTTGTATTCACTACAACAGATCCGGAAATCGATACATCCGATGATTGGAGTTGATCCACTTTGTTCTGTATATTCGAACATCTTGAGGCTCGTATGTGCGTCTCCATGATACCCCGAGTTGCGTTTTAAACAAATCGGGGGAAAAGAAGCAAAAAACTCACTGCAAGAAACATAGACGGCGCGCTGCAACCTGCGCACGCACACTGCGCCCGCATGACCAACATCAGAGCACAGGCCCTCGTGCTCTTCCCAGTCTCGCATGGGAAAAGTCCCGGGAAGCGAAAGCAGGATTCCGCTCACGTAGGTACTCGTCTCGACGAGCAAACAACGCGCTCATGCTGTGCTATTTTTTTTCTTTTCGCGAAGACAGACCGCCGCGATTCCTACCCGACGAATTGCGTGGGCGTGGGGGGATATCATGCAGACAAGGTGCGGGGATGTATATCTCCTTGTTTTTTTATTTATGCTCCTGCGAGGGTTGGAATGCGCGCAGAGATGGGGATTATCTGTATGATGGATGAGGGAGGTCCCCAGTCTACTTCGAATCAGAGCTCTTTAAGAAGTCCAATATATAGCTTCCGTGGAACATGGGATGTGTGCACCCCTCCACTCCCTCCCTCTCCCTACACACACCGACCAGGGAGCCGGGACGGATGGACGGACCGACAGGCGGACAGATAGACAAGGCAGACAGACGACAACCATTCCAGGGTTACTAACTGGCTCCTAAGCAGCAGCTATTAGAGATCCCCAGATCCTTCGGGACTTTTGACCTCCATGGATGAATTTCGGGGTTATAGCAACTAATCGGAAACCGGCCCGCGGACTACTACTGCTGCTGTAGGATTCGGAGCCATGATGGACCTGTTTCGATTTTTTTTGTTTTTCTTTTTTGCCCCCGCAAATACGGTCTGACTGACTCGTGGACATTCTCGTTTGTTCCAGGGGACGATTTACGCCCCAAAAGAACCAGCTTATGAATTTACTGATATCTTAGTAAGTACTAGAACTATCTTCCATCGCCTTTTTATTTCGTAACCATAACAAACTAAAAGCTACCTCTCTGGGTGTCATAGATACACACTACTGACAACGCCAGTCTAGGACGTGTACATGTACATACGTCCAGAGGGCCCACCAGTACAGTACTACCAGTCCGATTAGGGTCTTCTCTCTATAGCATAACCAACATCTGGTAATAAAGTACATGCTACAACGATAGGCCGAGTGAGACGCGCGGCACACACGCTCCTAAAAAGAGGGAATTCGAGAGATTAATTCCTACCCTGTCCTACCTGACCAACCACTCTAGCACGGGCACGTCAGATCATAACATTGACTTGACAGCTTCCGAGATGCAACCGTCCGTCTGTCCGTCTCCTTCCCCAGACTGCTGCTACCCGTGGACGCGTCGCCCTCCCCCTTCCCCCTACATTCTTTGATAATGTATGTTATAGAAAAATGCCGATGATGGGGATGGGGATGTGACGCTGCGCATAGATACATACATACATACAGGAAGGAGCATTGCACTGCATTATTTGCATGTGCATGTTGCATCATGGTCTGTTTTTTTTCTCGTTTTGTGGTGTTTAAAAAAGCAAAATCCAGAGAAGAGCAGAGAAGAGAGAACCATCGGGTCGGGTTGACCCCCAGTCCACCAACCCCGTCAGCCCAGCCACAACACAACCTGCATGAAGTGCTGCTATTCCGGGAATTCCGATAGGCGCAATCGTGTACAGCATGTGGCCTGTGCGACAGGATGTCTGTGTGTTATGTTGTGTCGTGTTTTTATTTTTGCGGGCTGCTATTTTTGTTTGCTTGAGAAAAGAAAGATAAGGGCTTACCTTGCCTACCTAGTTTTTTTTGAGGACCGGGACCGGGGATATGTATGGACGGAACGGAGATGGCGGGGATCTTTTTTCATCCGATGGATTGGATTGTAATCCAGACAGACAGACAGACAGACAGGAAGAAAGATAAGACCCTCCGTGGTTCCTTTTCTGCGGGGCCCCCTGGACAGACAGATGTGGATGATTTGTAAATCTGTTGGCTGTCTGTCTGTCTGTATGTATGCTACGATGGAGCGGGGAGCGGGGAGATCGGATCGGGGAGATGGTGAGCAGAGAGAATGAGGGGGGAGGGGGAGGGGAAGGGAAAAAAAGGGCCTGAATGTCGTCGTCGTTACTTTGCTGACCTGCTAGTTTGCATCATCTGAACAGGACCCGGTTGGTTGCTTCTGCGTCTACCTGAGGATTGAAAAAAAGCATGCTTAGTGAGCAGGCTAGGAACGGAGGCTTCTCGGAGAAGCCGCCCAGTTTCACTTTCAGGGGATCAATTGAGACGGGTTTCGTGTTGCGGGTGTTAGGATTGCCGTCGGGGCAAGAAGGGAGGGTCATTCTGGATGTTCTAGTTCTGGTTTGGGGAGGATTGCGCTGTGGCTGAGCATGTTCTCCAATGGGTCCAGTCACGGTCGTATATGGTATGTGAGTAATAGTGTAGTGACTGATACTCAAGTGAGGTAGAGAGAGACCTATTCATCATTCCCAAGAGAGGTCTCGATTCAGACCGATAGTTAGAGCCATCTTTTTCCTTGGAGAGAACAGAAATGAAATGCTAGTTTCTTGCATAGCATTTTTTTTCCTAACAAGATATTTTAATATAGCTGATTAGTAAGAAACTGTAACTGTAGAATTGCGTATGGGGTTTGGATAATGGACTTGGTGTCCGTCCATCCATCCATTCATATGATAGTAAACTTGCCAGTTTCAGACAAATAATATTTTCTTGGAACGTTTCATCCATCACAAGACTCATGAGAGATAGGTTTCCTTTCTCCAGTCTGATATGAGTTCTGGATCTTCAAGTGATCAATTCAATCTGTATCATGTAAGCAAGCATTAAAGACAGAAGGAAAGTTATGTAGCGACATTGATCATTGGCAGGCTTGACCTGCTAGGTAGCAAATAAAACAGGCAAGAAAGTGCAAAGAGAATATCATGCATGTTGTTTACGTTGGAAAGCGAGATGTATCATCCGTGCAGGAGGTATAGGTAATTGGACTATATAAGCTATAGCACAAGTTCATTTAGGAAAAGCAGATAGTCGACCTAAGGTTGAAAAATGCAGGTCAACAGAGGTTATAGGTTAATTGCTCAGTTGAAGGCATGTTTTGAAAGAAATAGATGTGCTAGCTGGTATTTGCTCACGTGTATAGAGCGTAGGAATGGCGAGGAGGTGAGATATGTTCTTACTCTTGAAGAAATGGGAGTTTCTGGATGGGAGGATAGACGTTGTAGTTGTTGACGTAACTAGGTAGTAGATAGCAAAGTGAAATGAGAGACATCTCCATGTATGTGCAGGATATCCTTGTATTCCTTCTTCGTTACACCGAATAATGAAAATATGCTCGAAAGAGGGAGTATCGTTAATGAAGCTGGTGATACAATTGTACCACGAACCAAATATCTAACGACTAGAACTTCAAAATGCAATTGAAACAGCTGGCTTTTCACCAGGTAAGTTTTGGAATGAGATGTCTTTAGCGTCCACACCATATTTTTGATGAACAACACCGAGAAATAGTGACGTATGTGGCGGTTTGGTTCGCCTCTCGACATGTGGTGGTATGAGGACTGAAATCGAAAAAGTGTTAGGTACCTTCTTAGAAGAGAGAGATGAAAGAGCATGAAGGAATATCCTCTAGCAGAGAATAGACGTAATCACGAAGGACCCACAAGCCCCAGGGCTAATTGGATATCTAAGAGGTGCGCGAGTGCCCATTCTCGACCGGCATCAATGGCGTAGAATAGTCCAATCCAGGGACCTTAAGGGCCTTGTAGTGCAACAACCAGAATAATATGAGAGTGTTGCCGTTTCCTCGTGTAGACGGAGGATCCGAGAGGGCACCTGCTGGTAAATAAAATCAGATGAATTCTTTGGAGTAAAAAAAGGGGCTGCTCCAGCTTCTTAGAAATGTCCAGCAACATCGATTAATGCCCGTACAGACGGGAAAAGGAATAGCGAATGTAGCCCGCCATTGTTTCCCGCCCAAGAGAGAATCGTAAATAAGTCTCATCTTGCTAGAAGAGCGCAGAAAGTTGCTGAAGTCATGGTAGTTAGGTTGTGTGCCATCCGTAAGAACGCGATAGGAGACTGATAGTCATTGGCAATGGCCTTCTGATAGCGTAAAGCATAACTCCAGTCATCACATTTTTGAAATCGAGAATTCTGCGTGAGACCAGCGGAGCTGCGCAATAATCAAAGTCATATTTTGAAAAAGAATATCCTCAAGCGATAGAAAGCGGAAGCTGTTTTCTCTAGAAAGCAGCGGACTCCGTTGCCCTCCTAATCAATTCCAGAGCGAATACAATCGACAGTAGAACAGAAAAAGGATAAGGAGAACCATAAGCTGATAATTAAGAGAAGTGAAGGGCCCTCATTTCTTCCCGGCGAAGAGTCTATTAGCATGGCTAGAACTCTCATTGTCGACTGTCCCTTCGCAGTACTTTATTGCTCCTCATGTCAGGCTGTAATGTGCTTTCCTCTCTTCAGGAAAAAGATCCACCACATCGGATGACCAGCTGATATGTCAATTGGACGAGCTGACTCGGATCATTCGCTTAATCTCTTCATATTTGTCGCGCTGGTTTGGCAAGCGGAATTTCTCTTCTCTGATGCGCAACCAGAAATAAATAAAGGAGATGAAGGCAATATTGAATCGGCTTAGGACGATGGTAATTTCAGCACTCAGAATCCAACACCGTCGATTGGAAACATAAATAAGGGAAATCAATCATTTGAGATCGTAGCTGAGAACTATGCTCAGTTATGCGGAAAGAGAAGGTGCGTAGAAGGGTATCTCATTGGTCTGTCAAGTCTTTTGGAAGCGCGGCCAGTCCTGCAGTTCCAAGTGTAAGTCAGTAGCCTGACGTGACCTGCGTTTTCCGTTGTGCCTTTTTAGAGCGTTCCTTAGAAAATTCTGATACTTCGTATCTACCAGATACATATTATGAAATCATTTTCAAGTCATGGGTGAAACAATATTTATAAAATGACGCGGGGAAGTTGTTCTTGGCTCTCCTTAGCCTGGCTTCACGGCAGTTCTCCCCAGATTTCTCCACTTTTTGGTCGTCTTCTTCAGATGAAAGGGATCCTGCATGTCGATGAGGCTTCCCTCTGATGAGTGATCAGTTGAGCCAAGATGTTGGACGTGGGTTCATGCATGGAAGGCGGGCAGAACCCAGAGAAGCCGGGCAGGATCTGCACTTGTACTCCGTGCCATATGTAAGGGGCCAACAGGGGTTAGGGTGACATTTGGAAATGCAAAACCACGCAACAATTGGCAAGCAGGCTGCCTCCCGTCCTATATACTGTAGTCAATTTTTCAACCAAGGCATGGACGAGCCATCAGAGAACGATCCTGCAGCAATATCGGGACTCCGCACTGCCTCTCCAAGGACAAGTGGGGAGAACGGAAGAAACGGCAAGAAGTAGAGGCACTGAGCAATCAACTATTTTTTAAGAACCACATCGTGGAGGCGATGGAAGCCGGAGATTGGAGGGTGACTGGGGTTCGTGGCCTAGGACAAGTCGAGAATTGCGGCTGAGCCCCAAAGCATGCATCGTTCGGGGGGGGGGGGGGTCTTGAACAATTCCGTGGTGTCAAGTTGGATAAGTATGATGGAGTACCTATTTATCAATACCTCGTGGGAGAATAGGAGAATTCAGCACAGAGACGCAAGAAATGCTAGTTAAAACACAGCAGAAATGCTCCGGGAGACACGAGGGAGTGCAAGTATCAGCCATCTTTCGTATCTGTATCGTGTGTTTCACCGGAATTCGGTGACGGAACGATGACAGAACGTGCCCGATATGGAAAGCTGCGGCCTTATCTCTGGCAAATTGTATGCGCGAATCGACTTTTTCGGGCCGTCCGCCGCTGCCGAAACGGTATGCAACCCGTACGGTACTGTCATATCCCACCACCAACAGGGACTCTTTGAGCTTCCAGGTCATGGCATCACTTACTCGGTTTCTTCCTGTCTGGATATGAACTTTGTTGCGACACGATTTTTGTTCTCTTGTGGATGATGCTGATCTGATCTGGTCTGGTCTGGTCAATCCGTTCGATCCCGTCGGAGTCGCCGTATGAACCAGAGGACCAGACCGCCGTCGACTCCACCGAGCCCTATCTCCATCCTCGACCGCCGACGGCTCTGAGAGCTCACTACCGGAGAGACTTTTCGCGGTAGCCTTCGCTAGCCGAAGCTTTCATCATCTCCAATAACTATCTGCATTTTTGGTCACAGCTTGCGACTCCGATTGGCAACTCTCAGATCTCATCCGTCCGCTTTCTGGAGGCCCCACGGCCACCCCGACCGCATTTACTCCGAGTTACATGCTTGCCGGAGCAGCGCTTCTCTGAACTCTGCGCTCTGCTCCTCCGCAATCGCCAACTAATGAATTATGCCCGAGTGGATGTGATACGCGAGCTTTCCACTGTCGCATTCCGTTTTGCAAAGAGAGATCTTACATGAACATGAAGACTGGGGCCATCTTGGAGTTGTATATCAGTAGAACTTCTCGGTCTGCGCGTACGGCCCCGCCAGAGAGAAATGGTAGCACAACTTCGGTCCCTGTCGCATATTCGTTATGTTGAATTCCGCTTCTCATCCTCCTGAACCTCCATCCTCCTTGGGCACGAAGAGACCTCACGCTTCCGATGAACCGTCGTCCGTTCAACCCCACTCGTCACCGCCGTCGTTGCAGTATCCGCCTCGCGATGGTCCAGGCGCACAGCGTCACCGTCCTAATGCCCACGCCTCTCGTTCTCCACTGACTACCTTCTCACCGGCGATGTCCGCTGCGAATCTTACCGGCGGAAGCTCGAGCACTTTCCGCAATGTCTCCGCCTGCAATCGCTGTCGTTTGCGCAAGAACCGCTGTGATCAACGTCTCCCCCGGTGTCTGTCCTGTGAGAAAGCCGGAGTTCGATGCGTCGGATATGATCCCATTACGAAGAGAGAGATACCTCGAAGCTACGTCTATTTCCTGGAGGCGCGTGTTGCATACTTGGAGAGGCTATTGAGGGACAATGGCATTGAATTCAAAGAGGCTGTCGCCTTCGAAGGCGAGGAGGGCATTGAAGGAGCAGGAGGGACCAATAATGCAAATACGCAGTCTGTCAGCTCTGGGAATTCTGCTGCGGACGGTACATCTCCAACGAATGAAAAATTGGCCACACTGAAGACAGAGAAGGACGACAACTCCATTGGCCGGGTCGATACAAGGCAAGACAGTCGAAATCGCGCGGGTAAGGACGCGGATCGTGAAAGAAGAGACGAGGAGAGACTAGACAGCTTAGTATCAAACATTGGGATGGTGTCCGTTCAAGGAACTTCGGATACTCGCTATCTTGGATCTACGTCAGGAATCTCTTTCGCTAGGGTGGTCTTCGCAGCCGTGAAAAGTTCAGTCTCGGGGAACGTATCCGACCGTGGCACTGCCAATCCCAGTGAGCGCCTGCGACAGAGCGCGACGGGGACCGCTGGGAGTACAATGCGAGACTCTTTCTTTGGGTTGCAGACCAGGCCAATGATGAAATGCGCGGAATTTCCGGATCGGGACCTTGCACAGAAGTTAGTTGAGCTTTATTTTGAGCATGCAAATCCTCAGATGCCGATCCTTCACCGGGGAGATTTTATGGAGCTCTTTGATCGAGCGTATTCAACGGATGAAAAGAACCTCTCTGCCCGCGATCTTTACGTCCTAAACATCGTCTTTGCAATCGGTGCGGGCATCATATATGAAGGGAAAAGTTCTACGCAGGGTGAAGGAAAACAACGAGGCCCTGCTAGATCACCGTCCTCGAAAAGGCAAAGAATATTAGGTCATCAGTACCAGCCGGAAGAGTATCACGCATCTGCAATCGTTCATTTGGAGTCATTTCTCGGTTCATCCTCTAGTGATGGCCATGGTGGCCTAGAGGAACTGCAAGCGGTTCTGCTGCTGGCTGGCTTTGCTCTGCTTCGGCCTGTCGCCCCTGGGCTATGGTATATTGTTGGTGTTGCTGTGCGGCTGGCCATCGATTTGGGTCTCCATTACGAAGATGGGACTGGTATTGACTCGATTGGGGAGGAAGACATTCGTCCGCCAGTCAAAGGTGAGGATAGCAGGCAATTAAAAATCGATCCCCGTGAGCGTGGACGTAGGGAATGGGTACGTGACTTTCGAAGACGTCTTTGGTGGTGTGTCTACAGCTTCGACCGTCTCGTCAGCACTTGCGTTGGTCGGCCGTTCGGTATAACCGACCAAGTAATTACCACGGAATTTCCATCCTTGTTGGATGATAAATATATCACCAAGGCTGGCTTTGTTACACCCCCGAAGGATGCACCGAGCTATAAGCATGTAGCTCACCACTATCTCAAATTACGGCTTCTCCAGTCGGAAATCCAACAAGTCCTTCAATACCAACAAGCACGTATTACGAGGCAAGCGGGAAAGAATAGCAGAAATACGTATATGCACACCAGGCTTCCATCTCCTTTTCTACAAGGGTTCGATTCTTTCCATTCATGGCGGAAAGACGTTCATCGACGACTTGCAGAGTGGATAGACTCGGCACCCACGCGGGAAAAGACGGGCGTGCAGTTTTCTCTGGAATTCCTTGAGCTAAACTATTGGCAAGCCTTGATTATGCTTTATCGACAAGGTTTGACGGTTCCTGCTCCATTGGCGGGAGAGCTGACTCCCGCGGACGATGTGTCGAGCCCATCGTTCTCAAATGTAGAAGAGCCCGAAGATGAAGATGATATCTACTTGAACATTGCGGAAGCTGGACAGAAAATACTTCGGATCTATCGCCAATTGCACCTTGTTCGCCTTGTGAACTATACATACCTGGCAACCCATCACCTGTTCATGGCGGGTAAGCTTGCCCTTTGCGAGTCTTTCCTAGGAAATCGAAGCTCACTATCGCAGGTATCTCGTTCTTATATGCAATATGGCATTCACCCGTCGTCCGAAGTCGCTTGGTAAGTCGTCTTGCTGTGGAAAAGGTCAGAGATAGCAACTTACGGCCTCTAGACGCTCGATGAAGTTGATTTCACGGTTCTTGCGGCCACCTCTGTTCTTGAGGACCTGATGGAGAAATGCCCTCCTGCAGAAGCATGTCGGGACGCTTTTGACCGGATGAGTAAGGCCACCGTTCAGATGTGTCTCTCAACAACGGGCTTTGGGTCGCAAGCTGGACCCCTCGGAAGAGGCATTGGGGCACCTATCTCACGACCACCGTCGTCCCCGTACTCGGTCAATCCAAGATTGAGACAGAGAAGTGAACCGACGGACCATCAGCAACATTCGACCCAGAGCCAGCCACAAGAGCAAGCGCAGTTGCGGCAGTCACGACCTGTCCCCAGATTCGATATGAACCTGAGAGATATATTCGACGGTGGAAGTCCTCCCAGTGTTAAGAGACCGCGGCAGTCTTACGACCAGTCTGGATACTCCAGACGGCCAACCGTCGATTTCAAACAGGAAGTTCCAAGGCAACATCAGCAAAATGCACAATACATGCAATCCTACAACCACTACGACACCTCTAGCCCCCAACAGCAGCAGTATTATTACGCCAATTCCCCACAAAGCGCTTCTTCCGGAAGTGCCCCTCAAAACTTCAGTCAGCCGCCCCAGGTCACAGAGTCAGAGAATCTTACTGCTCCCGGTTCAGACTTTCTGAATTTTGCCACCGGTGGTGGTCAGAACATCGATTTTGGATTCGGTAGCAACACTGACTACACTATGTTCATGCCTTCGTTTGGACAAGGCGGTGGTCAGGGAACTGGCCTTGATCTGGGATTCGGCATGGCGGTCGATTTCCAGCACGACTGGAGTGAAGGAACTGATTACAACATGTTTGGAGACTACTTTTTCAGCGGTGCCGGAGGTGCAAACAATGGAACCTAGCCCTTTGAAAGGATCTTGTTTGCGAAAGTGTCATCCGAATTTTCTCATACGTAAAGGTGTCTGGTGCGGTTTAGCGTCTCAAGCAAATCTCTGTTTTCTTCCCTGCTATATCTTTCGGAATCGGTATCCTTGGGACATTCTATTCTTTTTTCTTGGATTGCTATGGAATGTAACGGCCACTTACGATGAACGAACAGACTTGGATTTGTGTCTTCCTAGGCAAAAAGGGAGGGAAACGATGTCGCAAAATTCGCTGTGTTCATATTTTGTCCCTGTTGATTCTTATTTCTTGGGTATATCCATCTCCTTATTCCCCATTGCGCATTTTCTCTTGACACATATTTTTGCTCTTACCTCCGTTTGTTGCCATATCATTATCCTTCCGGGATGTGTTATACGATATTATACTTCTGGGTCAAATATTTTAGGTATTCTTGGTCTATTTTCGACGTGTTGAATAGCTAGTATCTATACCGGCACTTGTCTAGTACAGCAAGACAGACAACTGGCTGCGATTCAAGCAGGTTAGTCGAACCCGGCTGGCTGGCATGCCTTGAGGCCTCGCAATCACGGTCTGGCTGTAAAGCCAACAGCCGAAGCGCACAAAACTCTTTGGTAAGCGGGCTCTTGAGCGGTCAAAGGACGGACGTTTTACGCACAGAAAGGAGATATATTGGATAAATAAATGGGCTTTGAGACACCAGTCAGAGTACGAAATTACAAAGGGACAAAGCATACGCTCCGGTCGTCTTGTTTTTGTTGCCGTGCATTGTGCTATAATCTCACAGAACTCCAGCCATTGATGCGCCCATTATGCAACAATTCTTGCTTCCTGGCTATCTGCCACTCGCGGCAACCTCCTCGAGCGACTGGTTGCTTCTTCTGCCGCAGTGCCAACGGGCATCCGGAGAGTTGGTTGGGCAGCAAGGCGTAGCAACAGGAATACCAGGACGCCCGTAGCTTGGTAGGAAGAGCAACAGCGCCAGGCTGTAGCTGGCATAGAGGTGACACATCAACTCAAGAGCAACAAAGCAATTGCGCGTCCTCGTCGTCATACTTAGAGAGCTCCAAGATGAGCACGGCGAGCGCAGCAGATATGTCGAACGGCCAAGGCGGAGAGGCACGCGCGGGCGTCATCCGCACGGCTCCATTCAGTCGTCCAGGCAGCGTGTGGGACCGACCAGATCGAAAAAGCAAAACAATCACCGCCGTCACCAAAGCTGAACACAACAACGGGCCCTTTGTTGTCCGGTGGGAGGCTCCCCTCGTCTCCCTTTGATTTGCCAATCACCGCGCCTCGGACAACTCACACAGAGCGCTATCACGGAGCTCGCGCGACCCTATCTCTCTTCCGCGGTGCTCGCCCCGCTGTCCGCCGCAGCAGCTCATCCTGTCCGGCCTTCTCTCAGCCAGACCCCCGGTCTTCATCGTTCAAGTTCCCAGTCCCTCTCTGCGCCGATCACAGTGAGTCCGACAGTGCGAGATCTCTGCTCCACTATACTACTGGTGCTGTCGCCGGCGTCCTCCACGGTCTCCCCCGCACGCCCACCGTCCAACGTCTCTCTTTCCCTGCCAGGGGAAAGACCGTGCCAACACTGCCCTGTGGCCCTGCATCGTTCATATCTGGTTAGGGGAAAGCTTGGGCTTCGGTGTCGTGTACTGTACTCTGGTGTCTGAAAGTTAGCGGCGGACTCTCGACGTGCAGATAGCCTTCTGCCTGTGGTGGCCTGCTTGGGCTCCATTTGGACAAGGTACAGTAACTTTCTCTTTCCTTTCACTTGAGAGCCTTGCCACAGCCCTAAGGCCTCCGGCCCTTGCATCTGCGCCTCACTTTGGTCACTCTTTTCTCCTGATTTTGCCTTTCACCCTTGGGCGGTAGTTGGCGAAGGAAGCTGCCTAGGGCTCACTCACTCACTCCCATCCGTCTTGTGTTTATGATATTAATTGCGGCTGAGAGTGGTTCAACTGACAAAGAACTCATGTGCAGTTTTTGAGGCTTATCACACGGCGTTAAATCTTACGACACCTTTATAGGCTAGCCCAAGTAGCCTGCGTTTGATTGACTTCACAGTCCCCACCTGAAAACTCACACTGTCCCTCGTTTGAGGCCATTGAAAGAGCATTGGTTTACTGGAGGAAAAATACGGGTTGATCTGAAAGGAGACATTCGTTTTTTTGCTTATCCCTGGATTTTGGCCGTTTCCAGAAGTTGGATAGCTCTCCTGCCTTGTTCCCGAAGTCGATGACAGGTCATGCATGACAACCATACTGCTTGTTGAATCTGGAATACTCCCCTGCGCTGCTTGAAGGACTCAGAAGGGTCCCCCCTCCACCGTCACGATGGTGAAAGCAGACGTGCGTAGAGATTACTACGCCGATCTGGGACTCACTCCCAGTGCGGAGACCGAGGAGATCAAGAAGCAGTTTAGGAAACTTGGTGAGTCTACGGTCAGCCGTTGCTTTGGCGGACAGCAAGTGGCTAACTGAAACGCTTTTCTTAACAGCCCTAAAGTATCATCCTGACCGAAATCCGGGAAGAGAGGCTGAATTTAACGCAAAGTTCCAAGCAATTCAGGCAGCCCATGAGATTCTCAGTGACCCTCAGCAGCGATTGAAGTATGACACCGACAGGCTTCGTGCTGGTTACGGAAAGCTCTATGGCCCTCCAAAGACAAATGCTACCCGCCAGCCCAACACAGCCAGCTATGCTCATCCCACCTCCACGCGAACACAGACATCTTCCAAGCCAGGATTTCCTCCGCGTCCCTCATCATATCATGCCCCTCCGTCAGCGGGCGCTCAGCGATATGCAAGCTATGCGAGAGCTGCCCCTCAGCAGCCCTGGGAGAAGATGCATGACGATTCCCAGACGCGGGCTGATGCATTTCGCGGATTCCAGGAAATGAAAGGTAACTCGAGCATGCCTAGCTGGGCCAGTTTTGATCCTCGGATGGGTAGGACCACCTTTCAGTCTGGTAGGACAACGCCAAACGCTACGCCAACAGGACAATCCAAGAAGTCCGCGTATGAACATGTCAATTCAAACCACAAACAGACAGCGGCTCCCAGAGGGCAGACACCGTTTGGAAACGTCCGGTCTCAGTCGACCAAGAAAAAGAACGGGTTTGACCCGGGAAATCCAGGGGGTGATGAACCAATGGCCCGGAACACCTCTGCTTATTCTAGCTCGAGAGCCGAGCGTCCGTTCTTCGAGCCCGCACCATCGCCGACAGCAAAGAAAAAGACTGCGGCGGAGCAGGAGGACTCCCCTATCCCGGGATTCGAAAGGCTGAGCACCCGATATGCAACCACTGGGGGAGAAAAGACGTATTTTTCAAGTGCTGGACTGGGCCGCTCCACAAGCGTTCGAGACACTCCTGGCAGTCCCAAGCCTCGTTCGCGGACCAACCCGCCCAGCCCGACGGCTCCTCAGACTGGTAGACACCATAGTGCGAGCCCCAAACTGAAGACAGATCATAATCGGGGATTCTCATCCGATGTTACATCTAGTGACGAAGACGACGACGAGGACGACGACGAAGGGGCACCACGTGCCAAACCAAAGGCCACACCCAAGAGTCGACTACGTCCAAACCAAAAATTCTCCGACTTCCACACCCAGAACGACTGGAATCGCGGAACCGGTGAGCACTCTTCAGCCTGGCCGAACATTGCCGGTTTATGGACCCCATCACGTCCGCGGAGCCGCTTTGATGAATCAAGACCGTGGACCTATCACGAATACATGGACTACCGTACTGACAATGAGGATTATGAAGGTCATGACTCAGACAGCGCCGCATATCCAAATGGTTCACATCGAACCGCAGACCCTGCAACCTCACAGCAACCGGAAACCCAAGGTAAAGCCGCAAAGAACGGCGAAACTGAAGGATTTAAGACCCAATTCAACCTGTATGGCTCAACCCCTAACCCCTGTACCCGTAAATGGTCGGAAAAATGGGGATTCTCTTCCCCGAGGACTGATCAGAATGAGCCTCGCCGTAAACCACCGTATTGGGCCTATCCCTCGAGCGTAATGGCTCCCGATACGTCGCCCAAGCGGTTCAAAGTTGCGGGAAAGGAACGACGAGCAGCTCCTAAGGCGGAAGAGATCCTTGCATCTATTCACCGAGTTAAATTTTCGATCAACGAGTCTGCACATGGAGACCCGAAGGCTGACTCTGACGCACTTTACAGCTTCGAGGGATCATCGACTGCCAGCGCATCCCCGAACGGAGAGTTTAAAAGCCGGAGCCATGAAAACCTGCGCACTACTTTTTCTGCGAGCGACTGGCAAGGCACTTTCCAAGGCGCCGCAGAATTCTTCGCACCAGCGCCATCAGGTAAGGATCAGGGAACACGAGCATCGCGGCGGGTATCCCCTACCCGTGGCCGAACCGCGACAAGACAAGGGTCCGGCTCGCAGTCGAAACCGACAGCGACGAGTCAGGACTCGGCGCGTACTCCGTTTCCCTCACAGCAGCAGCCGACGCCGTTTATAAATGCCACGTTTTCAGCGGATAGTTGGGCAGAACAGCTGAAGACCGCCACTTTCACGATGCCGTTCCCCGATGGCACCCCACAGCAGGCAAACATTCGTCGCGCGAGAAGCCCCAGGAAACAATCGAGGCCTCCAGTCAAGCGTACAACGGCCAGTGTTTCAACTGAAGCGGAGGAAGCAAAGATAACCATCGATGGTAGTGGGGATGAGTCGGCAAAGAACGTTCCCGGGGATGGGGAAGCGATGGACATCGATGAAGAGCTTCCTTCTAAGACGGATGTACCTCAGACGAATGGTGCTACTTCTAATACTACGGGAAGTGCTCATACAAATGGGCCGAGACTTGTATCGGTAGAGCCAAACCGACCGGAGTGGCGAGCAGGCGCTAGAGAGGACCCAACGACTCAAGATGCTGCGGCATCATCTGCACCTAAGGAGCCATCGTCCAACAGTGGTGCGAAGACAAATGGCGTCAATAGTAGCAGTAACCTTTTCAACCTGAAGAAACTGAGCAACGTGACTCCCTTTACAGCGACGAACAACGTCGGTATCGAGGACTTGAACGATATCCACGCGAACCTTCCATTCGAGTCACGTCCTAATCAGCATGGCACCCGGCGTCCTGTCCGTCCTCGCGAGCTCGACTGCCCCAATCCCCCGAAACGTCCTCTCCGGCCACCTCTGGTGCCTGCTGCTCCTGGTTCACAACAGATGGTCCTACCACGTAAGGCGTGGGAGCGCTACGTGACGGAGATGAACGCATACATGCGCGAGTGGAACGAGTTTAACCGTCGGATGCTGCGGCACTTTACTGCACGGCAGGAGGCAGTGGAGACCGGACTGTCCCCGGTGTGGATCAGTGCAGTGGGCGACTCTACGCGGCTCAATATCGATGGTGAAGACGGGAAAGGGGACGATACAGATAACGGTGACGAGAACCTTGTCCCCGGAAAGCCCACCGGAGGCTTCAGCGCGTACCTCCGCGGAGTCGAGGAGGACTTCAAGGTCCGCGAGCACTGGGACGTGGCATGGGAAAGACATCGGGAATGCATTTTGGAGTTAGGGGACATGCGGGAATGGATTCGGAACGGCGGGAAGGTGGTCTAGTGAAATTGGATACCAGCATAGCATGTAAAACCACAGAGGTGCATGTGAGCATGGTTTTGGCGTCGGGCGCATGGACGACCTGGACTGGAGGCTATCTATGATTCTCTTCTTGTTTTGTGTACCATAATAATACCCGCGTGTGTTGTAGCTGTGGACACGTCTGGTTGGGATTATAAAATGGACAGATCTCTTTCGCTGCCCTAGCCCTGAGCCCTGAGCCCTAAGCGCGGGGATGCGGCATGACCCCGCCGAGAAGCCGCCGGACCCCGCCGTGCGCATCGCCGAAAAGGAACATCATCACTGGATCTCGTCCATCTCTGCGCCCCCAATTGACTCATCTCGTCGCTGAGTCTAGGCCTCGGTCCTCGTGAAGTCTCGCCCCCGCACTTCTTCTGTGAGTAGCGTCGAGAAGAGTTCTTTTTGCGCCCGCCTGAACTGACTCCCGTCTTCCCGCCGCAGCATCTTGATACCCTCTCTCTCTCGCTTTTCCCGAACCGGAGAACACGAAAGCCATTGACGCGTGTTGAAAAGTATCTGGATCGAGATTCTGTCTGATTTATTATAACCCCGCTACTCGAGAACCGGAAGAGAAAACACGAAAGGCAGTAACGTGACTGGGTCGCTTTTTCCAGAACCGAAACCAAGATGGTCACCATTGTACTGGGTAGTCAGTGGGGAGATGAAGGTGGGGATTTCCCCGGAGTTATTGATTATTCAGTCTTTCGTTTTGGGATGGTTTTGCTGATTCAGACTTTTTGCACCTGAGCAGGAAAGGGGAAGATCACCGACCTTCTGTCGCAGAAGGCGACGCTGTGCTGTCGCACTGCTGGCGGTCATAGTGAGTCAACCTGATGTCCCGTCTATTTTATTTATCTCCCAAGACTCTGGGTACAAATAAGCAGCAAGATAAAAGACTGAGCGGTTGATTTGTTTTTTCTCTTTTTATTTGAAAGATGCCGGCCACACCATCGTCCACGACAACGTGACCTACGACTTCCACATCCTCCCCTCGGGTCTCGTCTCCCCGACCTGCATCAACCTCATCGGCGCGGGCACCGTCGTTCATGTCCCTAGCTTCTTCAAGGAACTGGCCGCCCTGGAGGAGAAAGGTCTGACGACCGCCAGCAAGCGCATCTTCATCTCCGACCGCGCGCACGTCTGCTTCGACCTGCACTCCGTCGTCGATGGCCTCGAGGAGGCACGGCTCGGCGGCCGCAAGGTGGGCACCACGGGTAAGGGTATCGGCCCGTGCTACAGTGACAAGGCGGCCCGGAGGGGTGTTCGGATGGGGGAGATGCTGGATGAGGAAGTCTTTGAGAGGAAGCTCCGCAGCCTGGATGCTGGGTACAGGGCCCGGTTTGGCGAGCTGGACTACGACGTCCAGGAGGAGATTGACCGGTTCAAGGTGAGCAACGTCTTCTTCTAATCTGGCTCGTATACATTCGATATCTCTGCTAATATTGATAAAACTACGAACAGACCTACCGCGAAAAACTCAGACCCTTCATTGTCGACCAACTCTCCTTCCTGCAGAAATACAAAGACTGCCCCGACACCCTCGTCGAGGGCGCCAACGCCCTCATGCTCGACCTCGACCACGGCACCTACCCCTACGTGACGTCCTCCTCGACCGGCCTGGGCGGCGCCGTCCAAGGCCTCTCGATCAACCCGACCCGCATCACCTCCATCATCGGCGTCGTCAAAGCCTACACGACCCGCGTCGGATCGGGTCCCTTCCCGTCCGAACAGCTCAACGAGATCGGTGACAAGCTGCAAAGCGTGGGCAAGGAATTTGGCGTCACGACCGGCCGCCGTCGCCGGTGCGGCTGGTTCGACCTCGTCCTGGCCCGCTACTCCCACGCCATCAACCACTACACGGCCCTGAACCTGACCAAGCTCGATGTCCTCGACGACTTCGACGAGATCAAGGTCGCGGTCGCGTACATCCTTCCGGACGGCACCCGCCACGAGTACTCGTACCCCGGCGACGCCAACGTCTTGGAGAAGGTGCAGGTCGAGTACGTCACTCTGCCTGGTTGGAAGAGCAACACGATGGGCGTGACCAGGTGGGAGGATCTGCCAGCCAATGCGCGCGCGTACGTCGAGTTCATTGAGCGCGAGCTGGGTGGTGTGCCCGTGAAGTGGATCGGTACCGGTCCCGCGAGAGAGCACATGATTATTCGGGAGTAAAAAAAACATGAAGTAAAATACACTCCTGCATTGGATGCATGTTTTCTTTTTTTTGTGACCCTTTTGAGAATTTTAGGTGATGGGCAGGAGTAAAGATTTTTTTTCTTTCTTTCCCCTCTATCTACATAGAGAGAGACAGCTATAGAGACATGGTTCAGGATGGACCTTATTCTTTTTGACATTCATATATCTAGTTATCTAGCATTGCTTTTTTCTATCCACGATATCATTGCTTTTTTTTTCTTCTTCAGAGATCTGATCTTGTTCTGGCCTGTTCAACCACCGTCAGTTAAGTTCATATGTGTGACTTTTCTTCTTTTTGCTGTTTAATTCCCATTCTATTTTATTCTCCCCCCCCCCCCCCCCCTTCCTGATCTTCTTCCCTTGCACCAGGTGTGCATGCATGGGAGAGAAATAGAAAGAGACTTAGAAAAGAAGAGAAGGGAAACAAAATAAAAATCAAAAAAAGAGGTTTGTGTGTGTGATAATATTACCAGCTAACTCGATCAAATGAACCAAACCAAGCAAAATGAACAAGGTCTTTTTGGGGGTATAAGAAGAAGAAGGCGCTTTGCATGTACATACATAACATAATATAGACCTTTATCTTAGCCCTGACTAGACTAGACTAGCTGCAGAGAAAAGAAGAGATAGAAAAGAAATCATCGCAACTCCAACAGAGTTGGAGTAACGTAGGGTAGTAGAAAACCTGCAAAAGAAAATTTGTGTCGTCACCTTAGTTTCAACAGGCTCATATATCTATATCTATCCCTGGTAGATGTACTGCATAGACGTATAGACGTACAGATAGATCGTCTAGATTAAAAGAGGAGATGATATTGACCTATACACAATTTCCCTTGAGACCCGACACCATTTTTTCCAATATGTACTCGTACATAAGACTCATAAAAAAGATTCAAGTGGGTAAGCTTTTTGTGGACAAGAGGACTGGGAAACAACATCAGGGGAATCATCAAGAGATGTGATGAATGAAGAAGACATGACCCCAGTGAACCGAAACAAATATCGTAACAGAACATAACAAAGAAGAAAAAGGTCTAGAAAGAACCAAGCCCCGTATCATATCAGAAGATAGATCAAGAGAGGAGACCGCAAAACACACGCAACAAGGACGCCGTCTCTATCGAAGCGGAAGCTTTCTTCTGTAAAGACAACGCGGTCGACATTCATCCCATCTCAATGCTTAATGCAAAAAGGGACATGAAGATAGGTTTGAGAACGACACGGTCGAACGTTAGAGAAAAAGCAAAAAGCCGGATCCCCAATCAAACGCCGTCCAATATGCACGTTGGTTGCTTGCTTGCTTCCTGTCCAAAGGAGCAATCAATCCCTACTACCTAAATGGGTGCGGTCAGTACTCGCCCTCATCTCTCGATCCCCGGCGTTCACGGTCCATGTACCGACCGCTGTCACGACGGGATTCGAAAGAGTCGAACCTGCGCCGTCCGCTGGCCCTGCCGTACGACAGGTTGTCGTTGTCCCTGAAGGGGTTGTTTCTGACACGGCCGCGCCCCATCCAGGGAGCGTCATCACGACCACTCCGGTCTCCTCGGATGGGACGAGAGTCACTGCCGCTGTTGACACCTGGGACACCTCTGAGGCCGAGCTTACTAGCCACCTCCGGAGAAATATGCGGTGGCTCGGGCAGGCCGTATCCATAGGTGGCGAGGTCGTTCAGCGCCTGCATCATCTTTGCCTTCCTCTCGAAGACTCCGATCAGCACGCCAATATGGGACCTGTACGACTCGGTCTTGACCTCGGCCGGGACCCGCTTCATCGCCGCGGAAACCTGACTGAGAGTCTCGGCAACAGATTGAGGGAGTTCCTGAGACTCGGCAGTCATGTCGACCACAGCTGTTTGGAGAGAGGTGTCTTTCTCGATTGGGAGGTCGCCGAGCTTCAAGCGGAAGTCACCCTGTTCACCAGGGTGAACGAAAATCCACCCTTCTCCTTCCTTGTTCGCTCGCGCAGTGCGTCCCAGGCGGTGGATATAGGACTCCCTATCACGAGAGACGCCAACCTGAATAACGTGGGTAACGTTGGGGAAGTCCATTCCACGAGCCGTGACGTCGGAAGAGAGCATAAGGCCAGAGCGCGCATTCCGGAAGGAATCAGAGTTCTTGGTTCTCTTACCCTGAGTAAGGCGCGAGTGCATCTCAGTTATGAACATCCGACCTAGCGGGTGTCCGCTGCGGCGATCACTGGGATCATTGAGCAGTCCTCTGAAAGCCTCGTACGCAAGGGTGACTTGCGCTGTCGAATTGAAGTAGGCAATGGCTTTGAAAGGTGGAAGGTTAGGGTCCTCCCTCTGCTTAGCGAGGTAATTCTTGGTCAGCTCGAGAAGGGCGGGCAGTGAATTCTCCAAGCCGTTAATGCGGACGACCTTCTGCGGAACCCTCAGGTGGGTTGGCGCTTCGTCTTCCTTGACGGTCTTGACAAATTTGAAATTTGGCTTCATGGTCCTTCGGACCACGCTCATGACCTCCCGCGGCACAGTGGCAGAGAACAGGAGAGTCTGACGATCCACCTTCATGGGATCGGGAAGGTAGGTTTGGATCTCCATGATCTCCGGGGCGAAGCCCTGATCGAGGAGGCGATCAGCCTCATCCAGAACAAGCGCGCTCAGCTTTGGTGCCTTGACGCCGCTCGACGAGTCCGAAAGGATATCCTTCAGGCGTCCTGGAGTTCCAACGAGGAGATGACAACCCTCCATCTGGATACGTTTAAGCCCTTCCTGCTTCCTCGTACCGCCCACGGCAGTCTGCACAACGACACCGGTCCCCTGAGCGAGCTTCCTGGCCTCCATAGCAATTTGTTCGGCGAGCTCACGGGTGGGGGAGATGACGATAGCACGGATGTCTGCGGGCGTGCTCCACTTACTAGCAGAGCGCTTCTCGAGAGATGGATCCTTGAAGATATTCTGCAAGACGGGGACAAGGAACGCAAGAGTCTTTCCGGTACCGGTCTTTGCCTGGGCCAGACTGTAGATTACGGGAAATATCAGCATCCATGACTGGAGAACAGAAGTCAAGAATGCATCTTTCAGACCTTTGGAGGCCATGAAAGTTTCTTTAAAAAAAATTCAGATTGAAACGGGAAAAGAGAAAGCAAGTACATACACATCGTCTCCCTTCAAAGTCTCATGAATAGTCATACTCTGAACGTCGGTCATGGTCGTGATATTCATCTTCTGCGTAATATTGTAGATGATCTTCGGGCTGACCAAATCCTGGTCCGCCAATTCCTGGAACTGGGTGATACGCTCTTCACCAGACAGTGCCGACCCATTCGCCTGCGCCTGCGCCTGCGCGGCGGCACCGGAGCCGGTGGCAGCATATCTGAAAGCAGGAGAATAGTGCAGTGCACGGAAGGTCGTCAGGGAAGATATGGCAGACGGCTTCTGACATTTCACCAGCTGCGCGGTCGCCCTGGAGGGGATTGAGCGGGGAGCACAAGCGCGGAGGGCTTGTGCGAGGCCCTGTCGACGAACAGCGCCCAACATTTTGAATTGTGGGATTCAAAAACAAGACCGGATGAGAAGATTGAAAGATCCGGCTTGAGGAAGCAGGAGAGAAGAAAAAAAAAGGATAAGGGAGGAGAGTTGAAGATGGGAGGAGGAAGAGGGAGATGCGGCGGCGATAAAAAGTCGAGCTCCGAAGAAAACTTCGGACGGTCCAGACTCGGTTTGGCGAACGCGGAACTAGAGCCGCCGTCGCCGTTGTCTGCGATAAGCACTGGCAAGCAATCTCTGCCTTCGCCACTGCAGAGATTTTTTTTTCCTCTCTCTGTTTCTGAGACGTATATGATGTCTGGACTGTCTTTGTCTGCAAGGTCTACTGTGCCTTTTTCCCACGTGTTTTCGCTGACAAACAGGCTTTGGCAAAGCTGCCCCTCTCAAGCTTGAGATCAGCTCCGAAATTTTTCATACTCACATCGTCGTTCTAGAATACGATACTATTCATTGATAGCCCCGCTCCGGGCCCAATGCGAGACAATTGCAGCATTACGACTGTCTTTTGTGGGCTGATCACGCACCAAGATGGCATACCCAGCGTATAGATCAGGATGAACGCTACAGAGAATAAGCCAAAAGAAATAGACCTATGGATTTCCTCCCCTCCTCCCTTCAATTCAGATAATCCCCATTAGTCTCCTGGTGGATGACATCAAACAGCGGCTTCGCGCTGAACCAGCCTGCTCTGGGAGTGCCCACAGACTTGTACGTGAACGCGGCGTCCTCGTCGCTGATTTTGATCGTCTCGCCTCCACGGCCAGCCGCCGCAGCGTCCGCCATCAGCTGCGCGTGGCAGCACTTCTCCAGGCTGACGAACCAGAAGATGGTCTCCTCGATGGTCTGCCCGACCGTCAGGAGACCGTGGTTCTGCAGCAGCGCGGCCTTCTTGTTCCCGAGGGCTTTGGCGATGTTCTTCCCTTCCTCCTCGGCGAGGACGATGCCGTTGAATTGTTTGTAGACGACGTGGTCCTGGGAGGGTGGATATCCGTCAGCATTCCTATACAAATCGGGATTGAGACACTGAATGGGGATGGGGGAGGAAGGTTCATATGGAACTCACATTGTAAAATGCGCAGGAATCCTGAGTGATAATATCCAGCGGCCTTCCCAACGCACAGAACGAGCGTCCATAGATACTATGACTGTGCGCCGCACAGTTGACCTCCGGCCGCGCGGCGTGGATCGCCGCATGGATCATGTACGCCGCGGCATTGAGCAGCCTGCAAGGGCCGCCGGCGATGACCTGCCCGTCATGGTCGACCTGGATGAGATCGGACGCCTTGATCTGGGAGAAGGCGACGCCGAAGGGGTTGACCCAGAAGGTGGACGGGTCAACGGGGTCGCGCAGCGTGATGTGGCCCGCGACGCCTTCGTCAAAGCCATACTTGCCGAAGATGCGGAATGCGGCGGCCAGTCGGCCCTTCAGGTACTCGCGCTCCTTGTATTTGTCCTCGAAGACCGGCGGCTTGGGGAAGGCCATCTTGACTTTGGCCTTCTCTGCCGCGGCCTCCTGTGACTGCTGCGAGGACGATGCCGCGCCGTTGGAAGACGTGCCATTGGAGGTGAGATCGTCGGTGGCAGATGGGGGAGCCATGGTGCCTTGTATATAGATACCTAGGGGAAAGGCGGTGTGGGCCTGCTCGATATTTAGAATGATGGAAATGAATCAAATTTCTGTCAAAAAAAAGTCCCAGGAAGGCTTGATATAAGACTTATCAAACCACCCCTTACTCCCAACTATTATCACCTGTCTGCTCAAAAGCGACTGACAAGCAAGCAGCCCTAGAAGAAAGACTGGGGGGTGGGACAGCTGGCAAGAGTGGAGAAAATAGATATGATGATAAACTACGATTCCCAATCGATCAACCGATCTCAAGCGGGGTCCGGCAAAAATCGATGCGGTTCATTCATTCATTATCAATTCGTAAGCGAACCCCGTGCGGGACCGATCGTTCGAACCACTTAGTTCTCGAACGGATCCAGGATCAAACGTGTAGGGCGCGATCTGTCAAACGAACCGGATCTACAGTATCTTCATTCGCTCTTTGTGCGGGGATTTCCCCTGCGATAGCCGAGATGGGCGTAATTTGCCAAACCTACCTAATTCTATGCACGTTTTCCTGGCTGTGTAGTCTGGGAGATACGGACAGTTCTCCGTACTCCTTCTATGCCCTTTTGTAAAATTGGGGATGATGAATATTTATTAACCATGTACATCCTGGAACACGAGCATTCAGGACGCGCTGAAACACAAATATCGCTACGCAGTCAGGCCGAGGAGAAATACCGCAGGGAGACGGACAATCTCCGAGAGTTATTGCATGAAAAAAAGTCAACCCAGGAAAAGTCACATCAAAGAAATAACGAAGTAGCGGTTCGAAACCGACTGAGTATATAGGTCGACGAGGTAGCCATCCCATGGCCAACTATCCAAGAGGTATCAAACTTTCAATCAAAAAAAAAAAGGAAATAAATCAACCTAAACAAGGAGACACAATGCGAATGTTCTTTGGCGTCGACATCATTCATGTGAATAACGACCGATATGAAAAATATCGATTTAAAACTGAGGGTACGTCATTCCCTGCGGTGGCTGGTAGCCTGGAGCCTCTTGAACAATACGGCGCTGGGCCTCCTTCTCCTCCTGTACGAGACCGCAGCAGGGACAGCACCAACTTCTCATGCAGTCTCCACAGCAGGAGCCCTCAATGCCGTAGCGCTCACGCATTTCACCTCTCTTTATCGTCTGGAGTACCCAGCTGGCACCGCAGTAACCCAGACACAACCACAGACAGCACTGCCAGGAAAAATTAATGTCAGATATATCCTCTTCTTAGGACCCAGATCCTCGATGCACTGGGGAACACGTACGTCGCCGTTACAATAGCTAAAGTTCTTAAGGGAAGGATCCTTCATTCGAGCTTGGGTCTTGCCGAAGAGAAAGCATGGTAGGCACCAACCACATAAGCCTGTAATAAAGTATTAAAGTTAGCAGGTCAAGGTTCTAAACTTTAGTGAACAGAACAAAGTATCTGGAAAGTCCATACATGTATCCGCAGGACTACAGCAGTCCCAGAACGAGCTGGACCATTTGCTACTAGACGCCTGCTGGGCTGGAAGTGGAGCGCCAGGTGGAGGGCCTTGAAGCGGCACCTGTACACCAGGGTCTGCCATGGGAGGACCCTGTATGTATCCCTGAGGAGGATATGTGGGAGCAGCGTCGGCCTTCTCTGCCATTGTGACGGACTGCGACGATGAAGTAGACCAAAGCGGGTAACGGAGCGAATGCAGAACAAGAGAATGGGAGACGTCTTATCCAGAGGAGAAACGAATAAGCTATTAAAAGGAGGACAGTGGATTAGTCTGGGGGTCTCGGAATCCAAACGGCGAGATGACGCCCCGCGTAGCAGAATGCTGAGAAAGTATTGTGACAGGGACAAGCAGATCAGGCTAAGTCCTATATATAACTCAACACTCCAACCCTCGGTGGACGAAATAAACGGGGCCGCTGATCCGCGATTTATCAGAAGCGGTTGAACTTAGAATCAACGGAAGCACTGTCAAGTAATAGCTGTGATCGAGTATTTTTGACAAAACGATGGGGCTGTGTGTCCGTTTTCCTACCCCAAACCACCTGTCATCTTGCACCAGGCCACATAAGGCAGAACTGGAGAGCAACCTTAGCGGCTAGATGAGCAAGGATGCTTTCTCACAGCCGCATGCAGCACGGGGCTTTGCGGGCTGAAGTAGGGAGATCAATCATAGCACGTTTAATATTGCTAAGTGTAGTCCGTAACACGAGGCGTTCCCCCGCTAGTCAGTCCACTGTTGAAGGTTCCTCACTTTGCGTGCTATATCTGGTCTTGTTAGTGTGCTCTGAACACTCACTGTGAATCATACCTAATTATCTACACGGCGGGGTTGTGCCGTTCTGGGCGGAGTAGATGTATTGTTTCTGGATGAGACAGCTTCTAGAAGACATTGTGCTCATTCCCAGTGCAGAAATAACAAAGAGCGCGATCAGAAGATATCGGGTAGCTGTATAGGCGTCAAGAAGTTAATTGGTCATTTTCTAGTGCCAGTCAGTAGCGCTGGTATAGTGGGGGACATGGGTTCGGACCCCGTATCCTCAGCTGAAAGATCGACAGAAAACCCACTTTCGCGGTTGGCAGCGATCGTATGCGTACTTGCGTGCTTCGCACGGTTCTGTACTAAATGATCAGCCGAAAAACAATGTGCTGGAGATACTTTGGTCAAGTCATTATTCCGGAACCGCAGCCGCTCCAGCCGTAGTTCCCTCCGTAGTACTTACTGCGTACAGCTGTTCAAATACCATTCGAGATGTAAAGTGACAAGACCGACAGTCTAACAGGAGGGCTGCAAGCCTGACTCGTCGGAAACTCGAGAAAATACGAGTTGCACGGACGCAACCTGCTGCATCCCTGCAAATGGCCCCAAAGGCCCCCAACTTAAATAAGCCACTTAAATAAAGTTAGCGCTCCATAGCTTTTGCCGTAGGCTCTAGGTCCTAGCAGCGTGTTAGTCGTCTCTTGAGCGAACTGTCCCATAACAGCGACCACTGACGCAGTGTGCAAAAGTTCCTTTGTCAGATAATTATAATGTTGACCATTATCCTCAGACTGAGATGTCGAGGCTCCCAAAGTGCAGCACTGTAGCTGGACAAGACGAGTGGCCGGCTTGTCGCATGACAGGTAACGTTGGCAGCTACCCATGTGCTGACTGTAATTGCCATCGACGCCCTCTCCTGCAAGGGACAGTCGATAGTTAACGCCTTCCAGAACTGACCTGTGTCCTTGGCAATAGGAACAGAGACATTGGTCCTATTTCAACAGGTATTCACGACAGAAGGCGGCGTATTCCAAGGCTCAATGAAAAGCCTGCAACTGCAGGAGTTCTTGCGATCCGCATGTTTTTATTCGGAGTCTGGTGTGAGCTGAGCAGGTGATATCACACACGTGCCTCCCTTAAGACAAGGCTTTGCCCTACCTAGATGGTGCAAACCCTGCAAACCCGGAATAATTGATATATCAGAAGGGAGACGGCTTATCGAAGGACCTCTCGTCTGATCTTGACAGTATTAACAGTCTGTTTGTCTTGATTATACGAAAAGAGGCCCTATTACTGAACGGTGGCGTCGTTATTATTCCCAAGAATGGATTGTTCAGTGAAGGATTTAGTTTCAGGACGTAAGACATATTTTGATGGGAGTTCTTTCCAAGAGAGCCCTGTAAGGTGTGACTCTCGAACAGTCAAGACTAATTCTTTCTATCATTTAGCTGCATCTTTCAAATCACCCCGTTCCTTAACGGTACGGGCAATACCAGCCCCGACATCCGTTCCTAGGCTGTTGAACCCATTGATCACGCCTTCACGATCACCCTTCCCCATCTCCTGACTCATCTTATACTTGCCACCTATCTGCTCGATCGTAATCTCGATGCCAATTATGTTTTTCTTCATGATCTCGATATATCGATCAGGTGCATCGGAGACTTTCCAAGGAGCCAATTTCCCCTCTTCACCAGTATATCCCATCACTGCCGTTTCAGAGTGCTCTGAAAGGTCATGAATCTGCTTGTCCAGGAACTCCGAAGTCTCCGGGGAGCTCGAGTCATGATATATAGTGGCTTTGCCATATACCTGGACTGCGGAGTAGTTCCATGTAGGTACCACTTTCCCAGTCGACGGTTTTGTTTCAGTGTAGAATTTGGGAGTCACATAATGATGATGGGGCCCGTTGAAGAGGACTAGTACGTCTTCCTCGAGTTGAGACGGTGGTGAGGAAGAGGTGCTCTCTTTTGCTGTGAGCGAATCGATGATTGCCTTCGACTGTGGATTCTGTCTCGCCATATGGCCTCGCAGCCGTGCCTTCACTGGCTCATCCGGATTGACGGACTCGGACTCGAGAACGTCCAGTACCCATGGAATATGACTTGACTGCAATAGCGGGTAAGTTGAGGATCGGATGGCTGTTGTCAGGATTCCTAACGGATTATCACGGATAAATTGTAGCAGGTGCGGAATTGAAGATTCTGTATGAACTGAGCGGAGATACATTGTTGTTGTGCTGAGAAACAAGGCTGATGATAAGTTCAAGTGACTCAAAGCTTGTTTGACCGTGTTAAGCAAAGATTCTTCAGTGAGTCAATGGAGGATATGAATGCAGCAGCAGTATAGCAGCCAGAAAGAGCAAGATGACCATTATTGGGCATCATGATCCAAGCCATACAACCCCGCAATCTCGGGAAAGACGGCCAATGAAACACTTTCATAATACCGACAGTAACTTCATTATCGCCGAAAGATCAAGAACATCACATCACGCATTGACCTTCTTCGTTCGTAGCACACTGGTTTATTCCGCCTACGACTCAATATGCATTATTAAACTAGGTGATCAGATTCATGGCTCCAGGCTGGCTCCACTAAAGCCGAAGCCCGATAAGCGGTAATAGGAGTTAAGTCACATTCCAGTACCACGGAGATCGCAATTTTTGTAGGAACACTGAAAAGAAAGGGAAATGGACTGGTATCAACCAATATGGAAGGTTTGAGGTCCTCCATTATTAATAGTATTTGGTGGAGACAAAGTTTGCAATCTCTCTGCTGCTGTTTCTGTTGATAGGTATCAGGAAGCACAGCACAACTTTTGTTTTAGAAGTTGATGATAACATTGGTTCGGAAGAAGTTAAAGGAGCTACCTTTTATTCGATTAGGTTACTGTAAAACAGTAGATCCTTTGATATCGGACAAAGCGATAGAAATTGACATGAAGCTCGACGGGAACCCTCCGGACCATGTCCGGAATAGTTAGGCGCCATTCGCGGGCCGACGGTTGTTCCAGAACGACCCCTCGAGAGCTCCAAAAAAAATATCGGCGCAGCGCAAGAGGCCACGAGCATAAAGCGGCCGACAATCAGCTCTAACAGTTCAAAATGGGCAAGAAGAAGGTAAGCGCCGTGTCGCCCTGAAGTTTAAACCTGCTTCCGCAGCGCTGACCACGAGATCAGTTCGGAAAAGGTGGCGGTAGAGGAGGCGGCGGCGGACAGCGCGGGCAGCGGCAAGACTGGCGCGACATCGTGAAGCAGAATGAGAAGTACGAGAGGTACTACAACGAGCTGGGAATTATCCCGGAGGAAGAGAAGGAAGCGTTTTGGGCAGCATTGAGGAGAGATCTCCCCAACAGCTTCCGTTTCACGGGCTCACGAGGGTACGTCATGGCGAGCTTCCCGCATAGAACCTAGGTAGCTCCTTGCGCGCTCAGATATCGGTTTTGCTAACTTGGAGAACTCTGTGTTTAGCCATGCTCTTTCTGTACAGCAGCGCCTCAAGGATTTCTATATCCCCGAAATTACCTCTATCAAGTATGAAGGGGAGTTCGTCGAGCCGCCACGGCCGGTCCCCTGGTACCCCGACCAGCTCGCATGGTCGATGACCACCCCGAAGAACGTGGTCAGACGCTTTGCGCCCTTTGCTTCGTTCCAGAAATTCCTGGTCGCTGAGACAGATGTTGGAAATATCAGTCGCCAGGAAGTCGTTAGCATGATCCCGCCGCTCCTGATTGACGTCAGGCCCGGCATGACCGTGTTGGACATGTGCGCAGCTCCGGGCAGCAAGTCTGCGCAGCTTATAGAGATGGTGCATGCTGGAGAAGAGGAAGCGATGCAAAAGGTGGCTGAGGAAGTGAAGAGCGGGGCTAATACGCAGCCGGGGTTGGGACCAGAAGGTCTGAACGACGACGGCAGAACTACTGGTCTCCTGATTGCCAACGACAGTGACTACAAGCGTGCGCACATGCTTATCCACCAGATGAAACGGCTGAACTCCCCCAACCTGATTGTTACAAACCACGATGCAACCATGTATCCCTCGATCAAGCTCCCTTCGCTGCCGTCACCAGACGGAAAGGCCCCAAAGAACAGATATTTGAAGTTCGATCGGATTTTGGCTGATGTTCCATGCTCGGGCGACGGAACCACGAGGAAAAACAGCAATGTATGGAAGGACTGGGTTCCTGGAAACGCTTTGGGATTGCACTCCACCCAGGTCCGGATTCTTGTCCGCGCCTTGCAGATGCTGAAAGTCGGCGGACGGGTCGTCTACTCGACGTGCAGTATGAACCCTATCGAGAACGAGGCTGTCGTTGCCAGTGCCATTGGGCGATGTGGAGGCTCCAGCAACGTGCAGATCATCGACTGCAGCAATGAACTGCCGGGACTGAAGAGAGCGGCAGGATTGCGCTCATGGAAAGTGATGGACAGAGAGGGTAGGATGTGGAGCAGCTGGGAAGAAGTCCAAGAGCAGAGAGAGAAAGAGGGCATCGATGGTCTCGGCAGGCTCGCGGAGGGCATGTTCCCTCCTACCGGCGAGCTTGCGGACCTGCCGCTCGAGAGATGTATGCGCATCTATCCCCATCTGCAGGATACCGGAGGGTTCTTCATCACCGTGCTGGAAAAGACGTCTGAGATCAGGGCCAAGCCGGAAGACTCGAGCAAGGTGATCCCCAAAGCGTCCGTCGCAGCCGTTGCGGAGGAGCTCGACATGAAGCACAAGGACGGAACCGGTTCTTCTCTAGAAAAGATCAAGGCACTGGACGACTTGGTGCCTCCTGGGCAGGAGGCCAAGGAGGAAGCCGATAAAAGTGCATCCGTTGCCGAAAGCTCCCACCAGCTGCCATACTCTTCCACCTTGAGTTCAGTCGGCTCGACTTCGCCAGGAAAGAGAGGTGCGGACGACTATGCCAGTGAGCTCCCATCCAAGCGGACGAAAGTGGAAGATGGTACCGATGCAATCATCGGAGATCGACCAGTCCATCGTCCTTCGCAGGCAGTCGAGACCGAACATGCAGAGGGCCCTGAGCCCGAGACTCGACCTATAACCACTGAAACCACCGAACCGGCCTCGACCCAGCCTCAGGCACCGCAGAAGCGGAAACCAGGACAGCCGTCTGAGGAGCCCTTCAAATACCTCGACCCGAATCACGAGGTCCTCAAACCAATCTTCGATTTCTACAAGATTTCAGACCGCTTCCCGCGGGACCGGTTTATGGTCCGCAATGCCCAGGGCATACCGACCAAGACGATCTACTATACCAGCGCCCTGGCGCGGGATATCCTGACAGAGAATGAAGGCCGCGGCATCAAGTTCGTGCACTGCGGCGTGAAGATGTTCGTGAAGCAGGACGCACAGCGGGACAACGTCTGCCGATGGCGCATCCAGGCTGAAGGGCTGCAGTACCTTGAGTTCTGGATCGGCGATGAGCGCACGGTCACGCTGCACAAGAAGGAGACGCTGCGGAGGCTGCTGGTCGAGATGTTCCCTAAGGTCGACGGTGATGGTTGGAAGGAGCTCGGAGAGATCGGGGAGCACGCACGGGATATGGCGATGGGCTGCTGTGTGTTGAGGGTCGAGCCTAGCGATGCGGAGGACGGACTCAGGTATGTCGAAACCTGCTATCTCAGATTTATCAAAGAAAGTCACTAACAAAACCCCTACAGAGAACGAATGGTCCTCCCCCTCTGGCGCTCTCTGCACTCTCTCAACCTCATGCTCCCCAAGGAAGAGCGCCGCGCCATGCTCCTTCGCCTCTACAACGACGACACCCCGGTCGTCAACACGACCCGGAAGCGTGAGGACAACAACCGCGCCGCTGCTGAAGCCTCCACACCAGAGACTCCCGCCGTCGACGGCGAGGGTGAAGCAGACGCCACTCCTGCCGCCGAGCCTGCCGAAGAAGGCATCAACGAGCCGACCTCGACCCAGGCCCAGGGCCACACGGAAGAGGACCTCATCAAGCGCGAGAACATCTATCTGGGCCAGCAGGAGGAGGACCAGATGGCGCATCGGGAGACGTTTATGCGGACGGACGATGATGAGGAGGATCGGTTTAATAACACTGTGTGATTGATCTTTTTATGTATGTCTATCTGTCCTATACTTTTTTTTTGTCTCAGTTGCCGTGGCCTCATCTGATCTGATCTGATCTGTCGGATTGGGAGAAGAAGAAGTAAAAGAAATTTGCTGTTTTTTCTTCATATCTCTGTCCTGGTGTTTCCTTCCTACCCCTGCTCCCTTGGATAAATAAATCATGTGAATGTATGTACAGTACAGTGCAAAATAGTACAAGAGCAGAATCTAAAAAGTTAAAGAGCATTTTCCTTTTTGAGCAAGTTTGAAGAACATGCCTCAGGTGTGTACTGTACACATCCTACTCGTACAGAGTATGGGAAGCCGTAGCAGGCAGACCAGATAAGGCACCTATAATTGCCACCGTAGGTAATAGTAAGAACTCTAACAATTTGACTCTGTGGAAAGTACAGGCAGTATCCAGAGAGGGGAACAAAAAGAGATTATTAACATTTCAATTGTTTTTATTTTCTACTATTCTCTATTCTTTTCTGTTATCTCGTTCTCTTGCTCAGCCTTTCTCCCTTTCTCTCTCTTCCTCGTGCGCACTTCCTGTATGCTAGATATGGTGTTTCCTAACGAAACAAGGTTAATAGGTAGTAAAACTGCATAGGTAACACAGAAATATGCAGACAAAATTGACCCATAAGAAAAAAAACACGTCATAACTACCCACCCAAACAACCAAGTCATTTCGCCGTTACGCCATGCTGCCATTGGTACAACTTTTTTTCTCTCTTTAGCCATTTCTGTTTCACGTGCCAGATGCAGAGGAAAGCTTGTGAGGGGAAGACAGACTCGTGGGAGCATTCTGGAAGGCGCTGTTGCTGGTCTGCAGCGCTTTGGTAATCTCCTCATTCAGCTCAGGCCCACTCCGGCCCTGACCAGATCTGAACTCTGGACCAACACTTGGGAGAGGTCTGCCCACTTGATCCGTTTCGACTGTCGCATTCTCGTATCCAGAAGCTCTCTCGCAATCGGCCTGCTTGACACTATGGACCATCCGCGCTGCAACACCATCATATCACCCACCGGTAGCTCGCGTACCGTCCAGCTGTCTCACTCTTGCGGATGATCTTCACAACCTGGCCCCTCCTCAATCCGAGATACCGGGCCACCGGATCGGACACCTGAATCCGTGGCAGCTGCGACTCCTTCAGGCGATATCTCTCCAGCAGGCGGGCCTTCTCCTCCGCACTCAACAGGACGTGTTTCGGGACGAGCTCGTGCCGCGTGATGTTCACTAGCAGATCCTGCTCCTGGAAGTGCTCGCAGAAGCGACCGGGAATGCCGCTGAGCAGGCGCACGGCGGAGGGCGAGATGGGCGTCTGGGAGATGAAGATACCCGTGTGGAAGTTCTGTTCGTCGACGAAGTGGTTGAAGGCGCGGATCTGCTTGGTTCCGACACCCGTCACGTCCGGGCAGAATTCGACGTAGATGGTGCCACACTCGGGCTGCGGGTTGGGGTTGGTCTTGGACGGGAGAGGAGTGTACTTTTTCAGCATGGCCTCCGTGGGGCGCGCGCTGATTTTCATCTTGTTGCGGCTGGAGGACAGATCTCGTTAGACACGAGGAAAAGAGACAGACATCGCAAGCACGGGAACGTACTCAGGGTATCCGAGAGGGTCAGAATATTTTGCCTTGAACTGCTCCAGCGGGATCTGGACTTCTTCCTCTGTCACCTCGTAGCCCTGTCCACACGTGTATATTAGCCATCGTCCTCCTTCTGGCAGGAAAGAAGGTCCCTACCCGATCCTGCAGCATCTCAAAGACGGTCCTCCAGGTGCGCCAGAGCCTGGTCATCTCGCGCTCCGCATCCTGGGAGCCGGCGGAGTAGTCCTCGTCCATGGTGGAGCTGGTGCGCACGGCGCGCTGTGAAGGAAGTGTAAAAAGAAAGGAAAAGAGAGAGCGCTGAGCCTGAAGAAGAGAAAGCTGAGAGGAGATACGATGCAGCCCAGCGCCGTCACGATGGGCGTGTCGAGCGGTCAGAGAGAGAGAGAGAGGTGAAGTTCTCGAAAAATCGACAGGAGGCCGGGCGCTAGCAGGCAAGCGCCGGCCATGGTTGGCAGAGCGGAGGCTCAACGGCCAGACCGAAAAAGCAGAAAAAGAATCTCCTCTTCTCTCGCCAGCACGACAACTCCAGACAGAACCTCGTCTTCTGCCAGAACGCCCCTGTCGAGCTCTCTGCACTGCTGCACAGGGTCTGCTGCTTCGTTCGAGCCTGTTGAACCGTCGTCGAGTTCCTCACACGACCACACACTGCACGCTCGCCGACAACATGGCTGCTGCTGCGGGCACTCAACCTGCTCCCCAGCCTGCCCAGGGGCAGAAAGTCAAGCCGACCAAGCCGGACGAGGAGACCTTCAAGGCCGACCTCGCTAAGGCTGAGAAGGAGCATGCCGCTGTTCAGGAGAAATTGGTATGTGACTGCTATTTTCTCGGTTCTTAGCTTGTGCGTACATGTGTATACCCACTCATCTACAAAATTCCCCCCCCTTCTGATTCGTTTTTGCCATCGACTTGCTATTTCACCCGTCAACTTGGATTTCACCTGCTGAACGACTGCAGAACCAAATCAAGGCCAAGATCGAGAGCGCGAAGCCCAACAACCAGGATTCCCCCGCGGCCAAGAGACAGCAGGAGCTCCGCCAGCAGCTCTCTGCCATCCGTCAGAAGCAGCAGGGCTTCAAGGCCTCCCGCACGAGCACCCAGGAGAAGATCAATGCCCTCGACGCCAGCCTCAAGGCCCGCATGGCCGAGCAGAACAACTCCAAGGCCAAGATGGCCTTCCGTAGCGTGGAGGAGATCGACCGGGAGATCGCACGCCTCGAGAAGCAGGTCGACTCGGGCTCCATGAAACTGGTGGATGAGAGGAAGGCTCTGGCAGACATCTCGACCCTGCGCAAGCAGCGCAAGAACTTCGCCGGTCTGGACGACGCCCAGAAAGTGATCAACGACCTGAAGTCGCAGATCGCCGAGCTCCGCAAGAGCCTGGACAACCCGGAGGCCAAGGCTCTCAGCGACAAGTACACCGAGATCCAGAAGGAGTTGGATTCCATCAAGGCGGAGCAGGATGCGGCGTTCAAGAACCTCAACTCTCTGCGTGACGAGCGCACCAAGCTCCACGCGGAGCAGCAGAAGAAGTGGACTGCCATTCGCGAGCTCAAGGACAACTACTACAAGCAGCGCAAGGCCTGGAAGGAGTACGAGGATGAGATGTGGCGCATCCGCCGCGAGCGCCAGAAGGCCGAGCGGGAGGCCGCTGAGCGCGAGAAGAAGAAGAAGATCGCCGACAAGAAGCTGGAGGAGGCCTCGCGGCCTGCGTACACCGAGGAGATCCTCACCGCGCAGGGTCTCATCCGCCACTTCGACCCGTCCTACGACTTCGCTGCTATCGGTCTCGACGACAAGAAGACCCAGTCGGCCAACTACCGCGCTGAGGTCGGCCGTACCGTTGACGACTCTAACATCAAGGGCGTCAAGATTGTGAAGAAGGAAGACCGTGAAGATGACTACTTCGTGGGCACTGGCGGCAAGAAGGGTAAGAAGGGCAAGAAGGGAAGCCCTGCCCCTGGTGCTCCTGCCGAGAGCAAGATCAACCTCAGCTTCGGTGTCATCGAGGACTTTGCCAAGATCAAGGTTGACCCTCCGATGAGCCAGGCTGATGTTCCGGCCATTGTCGAGAAGCTCGCTGCCAAGGTGGTTGAATGGAAGAAGAACCAGGCCGCCAAGACTGAGGAGGTGAGTGCATTCAAACTTCTTGCGTTTGCGTGTGCATGTGTACAGCTACTAACCGCCAAGCAGAATATCAAGAAGGCTAAGGAGGAGATCGCCAAACTCGAGGAGGAGTTTGCCTCTGCGAAGACCAACGGACGCTCCACCGATGCCGCCAAGAAGCCTGCGCAGGAGAACGCCGGTGTCAACGGCCACGCTGAACAGAAGCAGGAGAAGGATGCCGTGACGGATGCCTCCGAGGAGCTCCAGAAGGCTTCCCTTGAGGACAAGGAGTAGATGTGCCACTATTCCTTCTCAAGACAAAATAGACACTAACCTATATACATGTGCATGTGCGCTTCGTTTTGATTTGCATCAGCGTGTGTGCATGGGCTAGCATTTCACTCCCTCTCTGCTTATGTCGTTTTGACCACCTTTCTATACGAAGCAAGCAGACTGTTGTCCTTTTTGCTGCTACGAAGAGATGTCCGCGTGGCTTGGGTTTGGGCGGCTTCGTCCTCTTGCTCCGGCTCGACTTATGTCTGTTTATGTCGTTCTTCTTGATCTCTTTTCCAAAAAAACATCTTATTTACTCCTCCGCCCGCCCCTAACCTAACCTATACTCTACACTCCCAATCATCATCTTCTTTTATCCCTTTTTCTCCCGCAACTATCCGCTGTATTTCCAGCACTCCGTATTTTTCTTTCTCTTTTTCCCTTTGGTATGTGATCACGACCCAGGAGCGGGTGCTTGAGTGCATCTGCTCTTTATGAAAAAAGGTCCGCAGAAAAGAAAGAAAAATGGAAAAACGGAAATATAAAAGCTGTTGCTCTTGTAGGTACGGATGTAATGAGGTAACGTTCTTGTGGAGAGAGCCTGATTTTGGCACGTTGTATGTTCATGAGTTTACTTGAGCTGGAGGGATGTTTTCTTGGTAGATACCTCGTAGCTACGGAATGGCAATTCAATGATTACTGCATATAGATGTTGCCCCTTGACGTTGATTTCAGTTATCTTGAGACGTGACAGCCTCGATAAGGGATCGAGCAACACAACACCTGCCCTTCTCCTTCAACAAGCTAGGTTGCTTTTATTGCCATAGGACTAGTAAGAAACCATTAATCTGTGCTCTAATTAAGTATCTACGAACGACACATCAGAGAACCACCCGTAGTACAGAAATACTACATACTAAGATGAAACCAAACCCTAGGATATCATGACCCTTCATTGAACCTCTCCTCCAGAAACTTGACAATATCATCCAACTGCTCCGGCTCCTTCAACCAGTGCCCATCCCCCTCGGCCCCCGTATAGCTCTTCCACGATACGTTCTGGAAGCCCAGTCGGATAAGGACGTTGTGGGCGGTTTTCCCCAAGCTGACGTCGACCCATTTGTCGTCTTCGCCGTGGGAGAGAAAGATGGGTGTTGAGAATGGAGAGGAGTCTTTATTCTCGCTCTCCCTCAGAGGTGCCTTTCCCTTTGACTCTCTTGATGTCTCTTGCTGCTGTTGCTGCTGCTGCTGCTGCTGATGATGCTGGGGGTAGGAGATTCCAAAATTCGACTTAAAGAACCCCAACGCCTTCTCCTGCTCCCCGTCGTCAAGTAACGACTGAAGCTTCTCAGCAAGGGGTATCCATCCCATCGCGCCCACGAACCCGCCCAGCCTCGTCCTCATCTTCGTCTTCTGCTCCGGCTCCGGCTCCTGCTGCGCACAACACAGCTGCAACATCGCCACCAACGCAACCGCCATGCCCTGGCTGAGTCCGCCTAGGATGATCCTCCTCTTCTTCTTCCCATCACCATCACCATGACCGTCACCATCACCGGCACAATCCAACCTCCTAGCCTCGTCCTCCACAACCCTCAGCACATGCTCCACGCTCTCCTTCAACCCCGCCCTTCGGGCTCTATCCCGATCCTGCCCCTGACCCTGCTCAGACCCCTGATCCCGACCCTCCTCCTCAAGTAAAACCGGATCAAACCACTCCCCCAACTCCTCGCAGAACTCCTCCGACCAGCGCGGCCGCGCGGAGGGAAACACCCAGCGGCACGAGGGGAAGTGCTCGAAGAGGGTTCTTCCCGAGGAGGTGCGCGACTCGGCTAGCTCCGAGGCGAGCTCGGGCCCGTTGCTGCCGCGGCCGTGGAGGAGGATGACGGTGCTGGTGTGGGAGAGCGAGGAGGGGAAGTAGACGTGGCGGGGTGGGAAGAGGGGGAGCATGTTGTTGATATTGTTGATACTTGTAGAGAGGGATATGGGGAGCGGGGTTTCGTCTCAGTATTTAACAGCCTCGGAAAATCAGATGAGTCAAAATTAAAAAAAAGGAATTATATAGTTATATCCACATCTGACAAGAACACGTGTTGTTTTCTTCGTATTTCTTTTCTTTCTCAAGCTGTAAGATCGTCAAGTAGCTAGGAAATGCATGTATGTCTCTAAGAACCAGGCCACTAAGAGTGGATGGTTGGATGCCTGCCCCAGTCTATATTTAGCGGGCGGAATGTGTGCCCAGAGCCATGCCTAACCGGACCAGGCGAAAACAGGGGCCAGAGGCTCAGGTAAAGTCTAGATCTGATTTACTACAAATTAGGTATGATGTGATAAGCTGTATAAGCTAAGTTATACCCAGCATCTAATGCAATAGGCAGTTAACAGATTCCTAGCAATCTATAAGCGCTTCGATTCGTAGACGACTTCACTCTGGAGTAATACATCCGGTTGGAGAACCTTTAGAGCTTTCTCATAGATATCCTAGTTGTTCTGCTTGCTCGTGGAAAACGATCCATCTTCAACAAGATTGCGTAACATGCTGGGACCAAAGTACTTCATTACATACAAGGTGGGCTGTTGCAGGATATTTCCGTATCCATAAAACATCATCTGAAGCACACCGCTGATATTATATTTCGAAACAAATTCACCAGATGGCATCAATGGATCGTCCGGGACTGGGTCAGGCAGGTAGAATCCATATTCCAATGCAGGGTACTTCGCGACCTGTTGGCCGTCGTACCTTGCTAAGGTACCTGATCAAGGAGGTCCGGTCGTCAGAAGTCTGGCACAAGCTGGCCTGCTTTTTGAGACTCAAACAAGAGACATTTCCTGACGTTGTCGAAGCGGTCTGGTTGTAGGAACCCCAAGGCGTTGGAAGTATTTCTCCACAACTGGCAGAGTCCGAAAATCCACCACGCCATAGTCCGCCGCTTCGATTGTCCACGAGTCGATATAGGCATCTTCGCGCTCGATGAGAAGTACTTTCTGGCCCTCCGATGATACATATGTCGGCCTCGACTGCATCGTCATCGTCTTCCAGCAGACTACTATCTTCAGAGTCAATCAGGATCATTGCACCCGAGGCGATGCAGAGAGCTGCAAATGCTAATAGCAGATTCAAGAACCCGCCCATTGGTGTAATTTGAATTTTGAGTTACACACGCTTGCAAGACCCCGGAAAGACAACGTCAATGGATGAAAATCATGTTTGTTTCTCTCTAGCTTAGAAAATGCTGTGGATGCCTGATAAAATAGGAGAAGTCGAGAAAGCCAGTGGAGGTGCCTCAGAATGACCGTTTAAAAACGGTTCACCAAACATGCAACTGGAATTTGTCCCTGGCAGACTTTCCTTATGACATAAATTTTTTAGAGGATCTGGTAACAAGGTCGGTTTCAGGCACATCTCTTTATAGGCTGAATTATTTTGTCGTTCCAACCTTCGGTCATACAGTGTAACAACACAAAGTACAACAGCGCAGGTGATTTGGTGCATGACGGACTTCAATTTTGCAATGTAGCTTCGAAGACAGTGACACTGTCCTCTCGGATCTGCGTTGAGCCGCTAGGATGTCGTGCAAGTCGCATACCAAGGCTACGCATTGTAGTCCGGGCTTTATTGTGCAATACGGTCCCGTTTCCCAGCATAAATCGTGTTCCTTTGAATATCAGACTTCTATCAATGCTTGATCAGTTAAAACATCGTTCTATCATTGCTTTTAATTGTCCGCTTTTTCTTCATTTCCTAAGACAAGAAATGCTGCTCAGATCAATGGGGAAATCAGCAGTGTCAAGCCGACATGAAGAGTCAGAGGAGCCATTTCTCAAACGCAAAGTGGACGACGACATAGGACATCTGGCAACCTACAAGGAAAGAAATGAGAAACATTTCAAGTTGATTGTTGCTCTTCAGTGGTGTCTGATTTTAATCGTCTCAGTCGTCGCTGTCATTCTCTGGCTTGCCTTGCTCGAACAGTGCCATTCCTCTCCATCAGAACATCAATTTTACTATAAGGGCAAAAACCTATAAAGGAAGATACATATTATTAATTAATGTAGCAACTGCTCAAACGTGCATTCGGTATCGAAAAATCGTGTATACTTCAGGTTTCGGCTCAGGGGCCACCGTCTCTTGAGATGGAGAAGGCTTGGAATGACCTCTTCGATGAATATCTATGCCCTTTTCCTTTGATCCAACATTCAATATTTTTTTTTGACTGACAGGGCACAGTTGCCGTTAGTAGAATACCACCAGCATCCGAGGCTGTAAAATTGGAAATCAGCACCCATTCCAGGTGATGAAGGATATCATGTGATATCCTTGGATGTATTCCATCAATTGCACTGCCTGGTAGGGTATTTGTTCCACTCCTTTCTTCTTTTTCTCCGTCTATCTCAAACGAGGCGAATCAATCCCGAACGGAAATATCCAGAACACAACCCGAAGACGGATCTGGGGTGTACAACCACGAACATTAGCGGAGAAAAAGGCGACGAAAACCGAACATATCGATCACTGCATCGGCAGCATCCGTCAAAGCCTGATGTGTGCTGCTGATTTCACTCCGCTACCTTGGAGATGGTCACGCGAGGATCGTCAATTATATCCAGTCGCCGTTGTACCCCATACGTGTCGTGACTTTGATGCGGTGAGACAGTGGGCACGGGAGCATAGAATTACAGATTTTAATCGTACATTATCTGCCGGGGAGGCTAGGTAGTTGAATATCAATGGACTGAACAGACTGAGGCTTGTGAAGTGAGATGGGTTAACAAGGGTTTAGAGATCTGAGTACTACTACAGTAGGAAGTATATCTAAAAGGTTACAAAGTTTGATGAGTACATTCTCAGCCTACCATGAGCAGATTAAGTATTTAGCATTAGAGGTCTGATGATTGCAGCAGAGTCTGTTTCAAGATCTCCAAAGCAACGATGTAAAGTTCCGATTCTATTCCATAAGCATATTACAATTCCGATCTTCTCTTTGCGATCTTTTCTTTGCTCTTCACCGATGGTCACTTACATGCACAACCTTACACAGAGAATGACCCCTACCACGGATGGAAGAGAACGGCTCTAGATCTAACAGGAACTTCTAGTTCCATATAGCCTAGTGCTTTGACCTCATGCAGTTGTCCATTAACGAGCCCCTTTTTAGAATTGAGAACTTTGTTCCTAAGATATATAAACCATCCCCTTACATATCTCTGAAAATCTCCTATTTCACTAGCTGCACGAACACTCAGAAACAGATATACATCATCCATCCCAGAAAAGCATCTGCACCATGAAATACATCTTTCCAGTTCTCATCCCCCTCCTAGCAACCGCAGTGGCATCAGCTCCCATTACAGATACAATGGTCACTGAATCATCAGTACGTTCGAATACCCTTGCAGATTTACATGTCAAAACTAATCATAAGTTCTATAGACTGAAAGTCCGGACGTTAACTCCTTCGTTTCGACTATCAATCATCATTTCCCTGCTAGATTGCCTTGCGAAGCCAACCAAATCTCTAATGAGCAAGATAATGGCACCGCGAAGCGGAGCCCCGGAGAGGACAAAGGCGACCGATACTTCTCAGGTTGGATGGATTTCAGTAGCTGGGTTTCGCCGTCGTCATCAAAGGTCTAGTGCTGCTGGTGCTGGCAGTGTTGGGGTCTTGAGGGAATGGAGAAGAGAGTAGTCCACTTGCAATTAGTTGTATGTTTCGAGTTGGATACTTTTCAGCTTCTGTTCACATATCCCTCATTATATTTACCATCTGGTATCAATGATATCATGTTAGGGCCCGATAGGATCCGTGGTGATTGCTTTTCTTTCCCCTTCCATGTAGTACGGATTGACTTCTTGATCTCATGTCTCTGAGAGTCTGTGGATCATAACTTTGTGTTATATTCCGATCTGTGTCACTGCTAGGCGTAACCATGGACCACCTGACCATGTGCTAAATAATATACTATTCTGGACAGCCTGTATGATCTTGGGCGGGAGGTTTGGGAGTGGAATCGGACGCCTTACTTGGTGTCTACGTGGTACACCCGTTCCGTCGTCCCTGACTTGTGTAATGAATTTGCCCTCTCTATTGATACAAAGTGGATTTGCGAAATATTCAAACCAGAATCGAAGTACAGAAGATTCGATGGCATGAGCAAAGCATGAGTAAGACAGATTATCTCGCAGAGAAAGGCTTGCCTCGCTGATTTTCCCCACCAACCAGCTCATCAGCCTTGCCCCATCTGTCGAAGACATTTCATCCGTGTTGTTCTCGACATTGAAATTGTAGATGCTATGTTGAAAAATCGCCCCAGAAGAACAATTGCCAGATCGATACAATTTGGAAAGTCATAATCGCAAGCAAAGCAATAAATGGAAGGTTGTCAAGTGTAAGAGGGCAAGAATTTCTGGGAGAGGAAACTTCAAAAGAACGATAGTTCCAAAATGGAGGGAGGATAAATATTGATTGACGCCAAAAAAGCTTCCAGGCGTACAACCCATAGGCTGTCCCACCGAGGCTGAGTAGATAAGCCCCTGTCCGGATTGGCTGAAAAACCGCTCAACGGTCAACACATCTGGCGATACTGCCCAAGTCCGAGAGCAACAGAAGACGGGTGCTGCGTTGGCATGTAGACATCCGTACCTAGAGACTCGTCAGCCTCGTGTCGTACCGACTTATGTGATCTGTATTATTATTAAGACCAGGCCGTCGAAGACGTGGTATCATCTGCCAGCGGATTCCCCCCGGCATCGCGACCACGACCGGCCTGTCTGATGTCCGTATCATGTCTGTTGCTGTCAAAAGCAAAGATAACCGCCGTGACGCGGCCGTGGAGGTGGAGGTGCAGCGTTAGAGCGTCCCGGAGCGCTGGGGAGAGCGTTGAGCCCGTTGACACACGGAGAAAAGAGGCGGAGTCGCTGTGATGCCCGCTGCCGCTTCTACCGCACTCCTCTGTCTGTGTCTCTGTTCCTCCTCCTGTCTCTCACGATCTACTTTTCTCTAACCCTTACAGATCTCACGAACAGCTCGGGATCCTCTTATCCCCATCGGAGCGACCACTTGCCTGTTCCGTCCGGACGACTCCGCGGCGTTCTTGGCTCTGAAGTTTGTCAACGCCGACTCCGACTCGGCGAACTCCAGATAATACGAGATACCCGTCGCCGGCCCTGAGCCATCTTTCTACAAACCAGATACCCTTGAGACAAATACTTCATTTCTCTTCCTTATTCCAGAGGAATAAGAATAAAAGAGCGCACTCGATAGGATCTTGCGCGACAGCTCGACTTGATACCGATCGATCGTCGGCGAGAGGCACACCCGGACGAGAACGAGACAGAAAAGGACTCCTTACAACTCGTCACTTCAGTTTCCTATTTATTGGGCCCAACCGGATAGAACTGCTATAGAGGCGTATCTCTCTTCCCTCGCCCTCTCTCCTACGTTCGCACCCTCTAGAGATCCCTCAAGATGTCCGGTAAACCAGTACGTCTTCTCCAACCTTCCCCTGCAGAACAATCAACCACGATCATACATCCCTCAGGGAATGAACATGTCACTAACACTCAGTTCTCTCGAATACAGGACGGCGCACCCCCCTCCTACCCTCCCCCCGTCCATCAAGACGCGGGCCCTTACTACGCTCCCCCCGGCGCCCCCGGTCCCTACGGCGCTCCTCCGCCAGGTCCCCCTCCCCAAGGCGCCGGCGCAGAATACTACGGCCAGCCGCCCTACGGACAACCTCCCTACGGCGCTCCTCCACCGCAGCAGGGATACTACCCTCCCCCGCAGGGGCCCATGTACTACCAGCAAGGCCCCCCGCCGCAGGGGTACTACGCCGGTGAGCCCCGCGGGGACTCGGGCGGTGGTATCTGCGCGGGTATTCTGGCGGGTCTGGCGTGCTGTTGCTGTTTGGATCTTTTGTTCTAGGTTCTCGTTCTGGTGCTGATTTTCTGAATTGGGAAAGAAAATCGAAGAGAGACAGAATGGGAGGCTTCTTTCTTCTTCTTCTTCTGCTTTGAGAAACCGTTGGGTTTGTTAAATTGAATTGAATTGTTATACCTCAGAGGAGAACATGGCGGTGCATGGATTCATCGGGTCGGGTCGGATCGAGTCAATTGGATTGACTGCCCTCGTCGGATTGACAAATGGATCTGATCAGATAATGGGCGGTTAAGACTTGATACCCCTGGGTTATTATTTGCAATACAAGTGAAAGTGAGTGATCGATCGACATGCGACTTTAAGCCAGCCAGCCATCCTTCGCTTGGACTCTTCCTACTAATTTCCCTTTTGTCCGCTTATCATTATTATTTTATTATTCCACAATGGCTCGGACGGACAGGGGACGTACAGGCCTACACAGGTTTTTCATTTCATTTTTTTCTTTACTTTTCCTACGTGGAGTTGAGCCGAGTCGAATTGGCTTCCTTTTCCTGTATTTTTTTTTCTTTTACTGTGAACTGAAAATATCGAGTCCCGTTCGGATAATGAATGAAATTAGAGTCAAGAATCAGATCGGTACAGACAGACAGACCCATTGCCCTACTTCGATCATTCGTTCATTCCCTGTCTACCTAAAGTGCCTATCTAGGTCTAGATCCAGATCCAGATCCAGACCATGTGGAGGATGTCCTGTCTTTCCCGTCCTCTCCCATCCTATCCCGTTCCATGGAGCTGGCCTTGCACCCAGTGTTTCATCTTTCCTTTTCTCACCTCCCAGCCGGCCGTACTGGAACCACCGTAGATATAGGAGCATCCTGACTTTTTTTTTCTCGTAGCCATAACAATGATCATTCTTCGTTTCATCTGTTCTGTTCAGTTCTGCGCTTGTACAGTCATCGCATCACATGTAGCATAGCATAGCGTAGAAGGTTATTAAAAGGAAAGAAAAGATGAATATGTATCTCATCATCATTAAAAGAAACATACCACATAACACATAACGCCCGTGCGAATTAAAGACAAGGGTAAAAGAAGGCTGAAAAGAAAACCGACGAAGGGTATAATACCGAAGCAGGCAAACAACCAACCAAACATGGATCAGCGGTAAGTTCTTCCTTCCCGTACCTTCCTGTACAGAACAACGCGAGAGTCTTCTAAAGGTACACGGGCCGGAGTACCTGGGACATAGGGCTTTCAGTATTTTCAGTATGCAAGCCGAATGCTGTCATCCTAATGGCCAATGTCCGATGGTTTGATATTGCATGTTTGTTTTGAAGGCACAGTATCGTATGGAAGAATCTAGCTTCGTCCATATGGTCAAGTGAGGACTCTCTCCAGGTGTTGATTCTTGCATATTGGACATAGGGCATCATGATCTGCTTTTCCTTTCTGACGAATCGTATCTTCATATCACATAGGCCGTCTCTCTTTCGTCCCATTCATTCATCTGTAATCGTAACAAGTTTCTGTGTCAGAAATCACCTCCTCACATGCCTAGCCGGCCCACTGCCCCCTCCGTACTCATACGGATCAACAGTCCTGTACGATCCCGAGTACCTTCTCCCCCTCCCCGCTCTCCGGGGCGGGGGCGTCGCCGACGACGGGGACGACGGCGACATCGTCGAATGCTCTTCAATCACCTCAACGATATCGTCCTCAGTACGTGAGACCTCCGACTCCTCGACCACCACCGTATTCCTCGGCCTTGATCCTGGTCCTGGCCTCCGGAGCCGCTCAACGACTTCCGGACGCCGCCGTCGCCGGTAGTAGGCCATCTCTGAGGAGATCTCGCTGCGCTCGTCGACGACGTAGCGGCGGCCGAGCCAGAGGTAGAATGCGTAGAGGACGATGATGACGCCGCCCACGGTGCCGAGGATGATACCTACGACGGCGCCGGGTTTGGGGCCGGAGTCTAGGCCGCCGTAGGTGGCGGGGATGGAGACGACGGGTATCACGCGGCGGAGCAGTGGTGGTGATGATGGGGCTGAGGTGAGGAGCGAAGATGAAGCGGATCGCTGGTACGGTGCTGAGTTGGTGTAGATGTCCGTGAGACGTTGGAGGAGGGCGGGGATCGAAAATGAAGAGAGAGGAACGGGAGCCATTGCGGTGGACGAGCTCGATGGCCGTGATCGAGCGGATCTGAGAATCTGACGGGAATGATTTCCAGTATCGTGGACGGCAGAGGACCGTGGTTCGTGAATGCGGAGGTATCTTAGATCCTTGGTAAATAATGGAGCAGGTGGATACGGCAGTACCTCGAAGGTGACTATGAAAGGAGCGACATGGGTGACAACCGCGAGGGTAACGACAGTCCCTGCGAGAATGCGAGATAGAGATCGGGCAAGAAAGAAGACATCGACGGAGAGGAGGAAAGATCAAAACAACGATAGGGAGGCGATGAGGATGGTGAAGATAGACAAAGCAGCAAAAGCCGCGTGGCTGGGGAATACTCCCGGCAGGGCAAACTGCAGATCAACGCAAGAATCAGGCCCAAAACCGCACAAAAGGGATATTTGCGACCTGCTCTGAAAAGCTGATGGTTTCTGATGTTATCAGAGTCCGTGCTTCTTGCAATCCCCCTCTGCACGTCGTCGTAAACTTCTGTACGACATACAGCTATTCACATGAAAAGCAGGGGGCTGGGGATCTATCTCTCTTCCCCACACCGCTTAGACCACAGCATATCATATCGCCCTGATAAGTTGATACCGAGCGAATCACAGTTCCTGCAACTAAACATGGTCTTTCGACTGCAATGATGGGCAGTTTTAATTCTAGATACACTGTTTTGATATTATCACCTGGGTGGAGTCGAAGTCTACGTCGTCTACGATACGCCAGATCGTGGACGGCCACAGCTCTTACCATTGACGTCGCTTTAAACTTGGCTGGCTGCAGACACATAAATCCATGCAGACCTGCAAGCCTAATATGCCCCCTGGCGTGGTGTATATCTGGGCTGCTCCACCGGCTTAACCTCATTCATCGATGTTATCACCGGCGTCGCATACTCCAGTTCGAACCTGTCAAGCTTCGCCCCGTCCGACTGCAGCGCCCACAGGCTGACCGCAAGCCAGTTCGTGCCCCGATAGTTCAGGATCCCCTCGGGCACTGGGAAACTCGTCTGCGGGCCTACGTTGTTCACGTACTTGCCGTACTGGTACCCGTTCACGTAGAGCTGCACGCGGTATGGCGGCGGCGGTGCCGTATCATTGCCAAAGGTGAAGTATAGAGGAACGTCCCAGCCGCGAGGGATGTCAAGGTCAAACGTGGTGGTGTAGAACCCGACGCCAGCTTCCGGAATACCGTCGAGCGGGCTCCCGGGCTTCCACTGCTGGCTAGGCGGTTCGGGCTGATGCCAGCCTTGACGCTCCGCGTACAGTCCGCCCTCGTTCAAAGGACCGCGCACCTTGTCCAGGTAGTCTTCACCGCCGAGGTTTCCAGTCAGTTTCCAGGTAATCGCACTGGCATCTTGTCCGGACAGCCGGTAATCCAGAATGCCACGTGGGTTCTTCGTCTCATCGGTCCCGATGGTCCAGTTCTCGTCGAGTCCCATGTTGTCTATCAGGACGGTGAAGACATAAGGCTTGCCGGTCTTGAGGTTCGGCAGCTTGTACGTCGCGTTGTAGTCGCTGTCCTTGTCGATCCCTGTCCATGATCCGATGTAGGTCTGGTTGAGCCAGACGGAGCTTCCAAAGGCGGAGCCACCCTGAGTGCGAATAAACAAGCTTGTCTCATTGCCACTAGCCACGAAATGACCGCGATAGACCAAGTAGCCAGTATGGAAGCCGTAATCAGATGAGTACAGGGATGTGGGTGTGGTGAGAGGACGGAGTGTGTTGTTAGTCGTCTTGTGGTCCGCCACAACCCAATCAGAGTCATCGTACGATGGCTGGATTTCGGGAAGAGTATCAATATATTTCCATTCCAGATCCTTCAAGCTAGGGAGTCTGATTCCGGGATCTGCATATGGCACCGTGCTGACCCAGATTCCGTTCTTGTAAACGGTATGTTTAACCTCCTTTCCGTTAATATGAAGACTCTTGGCTTCCTTGGGCGCTCCAATAACTTCAATTGGCGTTGTTCTGTTGAAATCTGCCGTGATGTGGAGCTCGTCGTTCTCCAGATACGCGGTCCTCACAAGATATCCGGCTTTGACGATGATAGACGAGGCTGTCTTCTCCTGGGTGCTAAAGCCAGGTATTCTTCCATTCGCGGGAAGCTCGGGAACCCAGTAGTTGTATGCGGAGTTCCTGTCTGGGAATTGTCAGTCGCGTGGCTAAGAGGTTTGCTCTCGCACAACACTCACCAAGAAGGAATATCTGTAGGTCATCGACTGCCACAATGCGACGGGTGGGCGAAATGTCCCAACCAATAACGACAGAGTCGTCGAGAACTTTGATAGAAACGTCTGATTCTGGCCCTTCAATGACTGACGGCTTTGACTTGGAAGAGATCGCTATCTCATGATGCTCGTTCTCCCCACCATATACAACGAGAACCGTCTTATCGGCAAACTTCTTCCAGGTGAATATTTCAGCCGTGGAATAAAGGATATTTGTTCCGCTGACGTTATAATCGGTGACATGGATCTTAGAGTCACGCCCATTGAGTGTAAATGTTCCACCAAGCTGTGGGATGGTCAAGGTACCGGCGCTCGTTGGGAGTTTTAGCTTGTAGCTGGTGGATCCCTGGCTTGAATAGTCCGAGTGTCTCAAGACGAAAAAGGACGATTTATTCCCAATGAGAGGTGTCACTGTCAAGTCCTCGGTGTCCGTGTACACAGCGGTGGTCAAATTTCCCGGAACGGCTTCAAGGTACGAAGGGGACGCTTTTGCAAAATTTCCGATGAGCTTGAGCTCGCTGTATTTCTCGCGAGTTATGTTGCGGACTTCGGATATAGGCGAGCCATAGTCGTATGAGGTGTATCCTCCTGGATGGCCTAGGTTTCCCCAGTTCGTGCCACCGAAGGTCTTCCGAAACGGTCAGTCTCTACCCACTTTGTTCGAGACATAAACGTAGCCTACCATGTAAAGGTTGAGTATCGCAACTCCAAAGCTGAAGTCGTTCTTATAGAACACCCTCTCGAACTCGTGGTTAACTAGCCTAGAGCATGCGTCGAACCCCAGTCCTCCCCATGGATCGAATGACCCGGCTTGGAACTGCATGCTGTCAGAGGTGGAATCCACTTGGAAAGGGACCACATACCTCAACAAGAGAATAAGGTGTCGACGCGCTCTGCTGGAGATGGAGTGTACGAAAGTTTGTGGGCAGGTTGCCTTTTGGCCACACCGTTGGGTTTGCCTTTTCTCCCGTTAGAACACAGACAGTATATTGAGAACATGGAGACCCTTACGCAGTCAAATCCAAGACTGGTGATCAGTCAGCATGTATTCCACGGCAATGTGAACCGTACAACTTACGGGTAATTATCGTGCCCATAGATGTCCACTTCTCCAACCCCAGTTCCCGGCGCATCACGACCGCCGGGGCTGGCATCGTTGTTAATCATAGGCACGACAATCCCTGCGGACCTGGCCTGGTCGATCACATATTGCATGTACTCTGGGTCCGGGAATTTTGTGCCACAGCAAGCACCACTGTACTCATTTTCCGGCTGATAGAGGATAACTGGTCCGCCCTTGGTTATCTGAGCCTTGGCAATTGTGGATGCGACATTTGCAATGTAGCTAGTTGACGATTGTTAGATTAGACAGCACCAATATCTGCCAGGGCCAGGGATCTCATACTTATCAGTGGCTGACAAGAAGTCCGGAGCAGACGTTCGAAGCACGCCTCGCACTCTCTGCAGCCATCCCGGGAAGCCTCCGCCTGAAGCTTCTGCGTTGATGTATGGTCCAGGACGCGCAAGGAGGTAGATGCCAGCCTCCGAAGCCGCGTCGAAGAAAGGCTCCAAGTCAAATATGCCGTCTGCTCTGTACTCTCCTGGCTTTCCTTCCAGCAGCGCCCAGTCGACGTAGAAGGAAACACAGTTGAAGCCCAATGCTTTAATCTTTTGGAAAACGTCGAGCCACAATGATGGGACTGGAAGTCTGCCTAAAGTCAGAGCGATCGAAGGTAATACCGCGCGAGCTCTGGTGCGGTAGTCTATATCGGAAGAAAAGGGAACTGCGGTCTCATACCTGAAAGGATGGAATTCGCCGCTAAAGATCATGATCCTCTCCCCTCGCACGAATAGAGAGTGCTCATCCCAGGTAATCTGGCCGAGTCAGTACGTCTTAGCAAATGACGGCGGCATCCTGCTGAGTCGAGACATACAATGCCCTGCAGCTCCGCACGCCGCAACGGATCCGGATGCTCTGTAATTGTAAAGCCTTTGAGCTTGTGACTGATGGCAGCACCAGCTGCCTGTACTGCCAGGTAGGCAATCGTGCAGGCAGAGAGGATCTTCATGGCGCTGAACGCTGGTCAATTACAAATAGATCCAAGGGAAGTTTGAATTGCAGGACTAGAGGAGGTCCCATTTGGGGCTCCATGTGGGAGAATCTCGAGGTTAAATATGGTTCCTTCATATCCTATGGAAGCGCAGCATCGGGTAATTAAAAAAATGCTTTCTCCCCAGGAACAAGCTACCTTGTCTCGTTCCTCGGGGCCAGTGAGGAGCTCCATGTCGAGTCTTCCGATCGCAGGAGGCATGGATTCTCCGCTCGCGTTAAAGCAGCCCGAGGCAAGTAAGAGGTGGTACTAGTCGTGCGCAGCGGGGATAGAAATGTGCCTGGCTTAATATGAGTCGCCAATACACATCATGTTGACCGGCAATATGTGCAGAGCACCAGTACTATGTAAGTATTACCCGGAAAAAGGAGATCTCCGAGATGGCAAGATGCGAACTGGGGCAGGAGAGAACAGACACCGGAGTTTTTCCACATATCGCAGACATCACTTGGAGAGCAAGAAGAGTCGAAGCCAATGGCGGCCTGGAAGGATGCAGATCCGGCGGGGGAGTTATTCCTCCTTCCTGAAACATGGATGCTGCAGATGCACCGCGCCGGCACCATCGCCTTTCTAGTCAAAGATCGTCGTCTCTGCATGCATTCCCCTCCTGAGCCCAGACCGGGGTTCTTTAGAATCTGGGAAACCCTGGGTAAAACATCCGGGAGAAACTCCCAGGGTGATGTGGCGCAGACGTTGCACTGATGCCCAGTCCGGAGATTTGTCACTGGCTAGAGGTTATTTTGGCACAAGTTTAACCGAGGGTTAACCTCTACGGCATTGCTCGTACAGTTCATGTAGTCTGCATATATCAGGGGATACAGCAGTTGGTCTTCGTGGTGGAAAGTTGCATCGGCTCCTGCGACCAGCATCGGGCTATCTTCATTTGACCTCTTGTCCCTGGACCGGTGATACGTCAGTTGAGCATAGCAGAGCCTCTCGTCATCAGGGAGTGGGTTATCGTTGGTATCGCATTCATTATATGCGACATTTTGTGGTTCGGCATGTATACACCCATACTCCCTTTCCAGTGAGATGCAATTGGTGGTATACTGTATCATTGGCGGATAGATGGATGGAATACTGGAGAAAGTCATGCAACCGCTAAGAACATTGCGATTAAATGGTTTGGCGCACTTGTGCTTAGCATGGGATTCAGGGGTAAAGTTGACCATAACTGAACTTTGGTATATACCTTTCTGAAGACCCCTCGACCTGAAAGACATGGTCGAACCCCACATGTTTTTACCTCTAAAGAAAGCCCTGGCGCTTGATAAGATCGAGATGGCTGGCAAACAGCCGAAATGTCACGTCATGGGCCGGTTAAATGATTGGATGCCTCTGGATTAGAGATGTAAGTACTAATCGTACTAACATTGTCTGAAGAGTGACGGTCCCTTTGACTACCATTAGACGAGGACGTAGCCTATGTAGTGGGAACGGGTCGGCACAGGGCCCTCCCCGGGTGTCACAAAGGAACTCAGAAGAACCAAACCGGCGGGACAGAACCAACACGCCGGGTTGAACGATAATTGCTTGAGGAGAGATCTGGCGGTGAGCAGTGATATCCCTGGATGAGACGTTAGTAGTGCAGAGAGGATATTCTGGAGGAAGATGAATGGGGCGAGCTGTCACACAGAGAGTGCAGTAGTGCCTGGGCTGTCCCGCGTCCCGGGCGCGTGGTAACTCGCGGTTCCTCGCAGGCCGTTTTGGGGTCTCCGCGGTCCCTCCACGGTCCTCGACGGTGCGGAGACCGTCCCCAGTTTGTCCTCAGCTTCTCCCCGGCCTCTCCTCCGGCATCCCTCTTTCTTTTATCATCATGAACTCTTTCTTATCCATCTCAGCCATTCATTCTATCTTTCCTTGCTCCTGACCCAATCCAAGCACCTTATTTCCACCAGTTCTTGTGTCAAAGCGCAACTCCGCGCTGATTACTTTGCACTCCTCCCCAAGAACTTAATTCCAAAGCAGATCATTACCTATTTCACCGTCACGCTGGCGAGACAATATAGACTATTCTGGAAGCTTTTTGAATATTTCACCGTTATGGGCGGTGAGACCTCGAATACCCAACACCTCGAGGTGGATGTGAGTGACGTACCCTGCTTTCTCCAACGAGATCGGCCGCGGAGGATGTTTGATGGCGGCTGGTGAGGACCACACAACATGACAGCACCGTCAGGACATCGGATTCCGTTGAATAGAAAAAAGCCCATTGTATGGCAATTACTGACCAAGATTCGTCCCTCCAGAGCGGGGAACAGGAGGACAATGCATCCGCATACTCCGACAACTCGTCTTACCGCAGTAAGCTGGCCCCGCCTCGACAGAACACCTCTACGCACGACGAATATTCCAACTCCTGACGCACTACAGCTCCAGTCCCGCCCTCCATTCTCGATTACAAGTACGAGAACGGGCGCCGCTATCACGCCTTCCGCGAAGGCTCTTACCTGATGCCTAACGATGAACGGGAACAAGAGCGTTTGGACCTAGTTCACCAGATCTACAAGGCCATCGTACATGGGGCATTGTATCGGGCACCGCTACCTCCCAATCCTCGACGGGTACTAGATATAGGCACTGGAACGGGAATTTGGGCCATTGACTTGTACGTAGTAGTCCCGTTCAGATCCCTGTACCTTGGTCCACTCCATACCAACACAGTTACTACCTCCTTAGCGCGGACGAGCACCCTAACAGCGACGTCCTGGGCACAGATCTGTCCCTGATTCAACCAACCGTCGTCCCTCCCAACTGTCGGTTCATAATCGACGACGTGCGTTCGCCGTGGGCCTTCGAAGACAAGTTCGATTACGTCCATTCGAGATGTATGCTGGGCGCAATCGGAGATTGGGACGCCCTCGCGAGCGAGATCTTCGATAATCTTACGGACGGAGGCTGGGTGGAGTTGCAGGAAATTGAATCCAGGTTCAGGTCGGATGACGATAGCATCCAGCACGCCCCGAACACGCGCTTATGGAATGAGAAATTCAACGAGGCAGGCAGACTGTAAGTCAAGGACCATTCATATCTAAAAATGCTCACGTTTATTCATAGCTGACATAGCCTCCCCATTCCGATAGCTTCGGACAGCGTGTAGACATCGCTCCCCGGCAGAGAGGATTCCTCGAGAAGGCCGGCTTCGTCGACATCCGAGAGGAGATATATAAGATCCCCGTCGGATCCTGGCCCAAAGACCGCCGACTCAAGGACCTGGGCCGGGCCATGTTCATCCACATGGTAGAGGGCCTCGAGGCGGTCTCCCTGGCCTTCTTCAACCGCGTCCTGGGCTGGTCCCGCGAGGAGATCGACAAGCTGATTTCCGGTGTGGTGAACGAGCTGCGAAGTTCAAAGAACCACCTCTATTTCAATTTCTATTTCACATACGGCCGAAAACCGCCCGGTGGAAGGGCCCACCCACAGATTTGAACTTCACAACTCGACGCGGAGAGAAAAAGAAAGTAAATCCACATTGTGATTAAACTCGCCTGAAAACTCCCATTATTCACTAGCTGAACTGGACTGGACTGGAATCCGAGTCCTTTTATTTGCTATATTGATGCATTGCATGCATGGCTTGGTCGGATAACTACTTTCATAAGACCGCTCCGACGCCTTTCTTTTTCTTCTTTTTTTTTCTCGTTTCACTTTGCATTAACGACGACATGACATGAAATGACGTGATCACGGCTGCGAACACACGATGATCATACCAAATCAACGATTTCGAGTCCAGACGAGGAGGGGGCATTATTTGATTCGATTGATGAGTCCCATGTATCTATCTCCATAAGATAAGATGAGACGAGATGGGAGAGGAGAGGAGAGGAGTTAATGACCATAGATATGCATGACATGGGCCATGGACATAAAAGAATGAATGAACAAATGAATAGCACGTAGCTGGACATACTGTACCTAACATGAGTGCGACAGAAGTGCTATATGTACATACGTACGTATTCTAGAGAACCTAAATGAATCCCATTCATCTTGCCTTGAATGTAATTATTTCCTGGCTCTGCGAGACCTGAGCTTGGATAAGAAGATGATATTGATAGGTAGAAGCCAGTACTAACGCCAATACTCATATCGTCCAACGGTCATCTCAGCGGAACTACGTCTGAAACATATGCCTATCTTGCTATAGATATATAGTAAGTACGATAACTACTATTACAGCATCGCCCTCGCCCTCTCATCCCTGACGACCAATCCCCTCCTCTTCCTCTTACCCGTACCCGTACCCTCACTCTTCCTCTCCTTCTCCAAATCCCTCAGCACCCTCCTTAAAATCTTCCCGCTCGCGCTCTTGGGTATCTGCTCCACGAGCTCGACCTCAACCAGCCACTTATGCCGGATCTTCTTCTTCTTGACGTACTCGATCAACTCGCGTGCCGTAGCCACCAATCTCTCCTGATCCGTCTTGAGAGTTTCTCTGACAGCAGGCTTCAGCACCACAAACGCCTTCGGCCTCTCCCCCGAGTACGCATCCGGGACGGCCAGGACAGCGACGTCCTCGACGGCCGGGTGACCGAGGAGGAGATCCTCGAGCTCCGCAGGAGCGACTCCGATACCCTTGACTTTGATCATCTCCTTGATGCGGTCGGTGATGGTGATCAGGCCCTCGGAGTCCATGATCCCGATGTCGCCCGTGTGCAGGAAGCCGTCGGGGTCGAAGGTCTCCCGGGTGGCTTTTTCATTGTTCAGGTAGCCCATGACAATCTGGGGTCCTCGCGCGAGGATCTCGCCTGGTTCGTTAATGCCTAGCTCCTTGCCAGTGGATGGGTCGATGATTTTGACTTCGGTGTTGGCGACGATGGTGCCGACTGCGTGGGCGTGTTTGTAGGAGTACTTTTCCGGTGGGTGGGCCGTGATGCAGCTGCAGGATTCGGTCATGCCGTAGCCTTGTTTGAAGCCCGTTTGGGGGAATTTTTGTTCCAGCAGGTGCAGGATCTCTGCGGATAAGGGGGCCGCGCCCGAGGAGAAGCGGCGGACGTGGGAGAGGTCGTATTTTGAGACGATGGGGTCGCGGACGAGGCGGATTAGGATTGGGGGCACGAGGAGGAGCTCCGTGATCTTGTACTCGACGACGGTGTTGAGCATCGATTCCATGCTGAAGGAGGGAATCATGTAGACTTCGGCGTTTAGGAGGACGGGGAGATGGAGTTGGTGGACAAGGCCGGTGACTGTACGGTTGTCAGTTTGATGTTTTCGTACAGCTCTCTCGAATTTGATAATCTTACTATGGAAAAGGGGCAGAACAGCAAGGATCTTCTTGTGATCTTCTGGTGTTATCTGCTCGATCTGCAGACATTGGGCGATAACGTTCTTATGTGCGATCATGACCTACCTGATTGTCAGATCGTCTCCATCTTGTATCTTAAAGAAGAATAAACATAAATTGAATACTTACAGCTTTAGGCAACCCCGTCGTCCCGCTACTGAAGCTCAAAAACCCACAGACATCCATGTTCGTCTTCCCTGCCGGGACCTTGAACGGCGGCACCTGTCCACTGGGACCGTAGCTCTTCCCGATCTCCAGAAGCTGCTTCATGGTCGTATATCCGTCCATCTCGCCCTCGAGCAGGAAGATCCGCTCTTTGGGGATGCCTGCATTCTTTGCAGCGGCCGTTGCAACTGCCATTGACGTTGGCATCGTCATTAACATCTTGGCTTGGGCCGTCTTGAGCGCGTAGGTCATCTCTTCGACATTGTATGCTGGAGAGGCACCGGAGACAACGCCGCCTTAGGGACCGATTAGCTGCATCTCAATGCTGGATGATGACCTGGATTCGATGCCGGGCGACGGGAAGAACGAACTCACCAGCCCTAAGAGTTCCCAACAATGCAACCGGATACCAGATGGTATTCGGGCTGAAAAGAGCCACCGTGTCGCCCTGCTGCAGACCATACTTCTTCACCAGCGCCGTCGACAAGTACGTTGTGTACTCCTTGACCTGAGCATAGTCGACCCGCTCCTTGGTGGCTGCATTTGTGTAGCCTGCGATGTGAGAACCGCGGTATCGGTTCAGAACCGAACATGGGGAGTCGGAGTCGAAAAGCCAGTCCCAAACTGTGAGGTTGGTGGGGACTGTAATTGATGTGTTAGCAATCTGCCAATGCTTTTGGTTGGAAAAGAAGGAGGAAAGGGGGAGAAGACATACTAGTAAGCGGCGGCTGTTGTGACTTGAATATCATTTTCACGGTGCAGTAGCAATGCTAAGAACTCTGAATTCAGAAACAGAGAGGAAGAAAAAAAGAGGGGGATCTGCAAATCTCCTTCCTCAAGTTAAACCTATTTATGGAGCGAGACACCGCTCTAAATGCAATTCAACACCAAACAATCCACCTCTCGAGAAAGGAAAGATCTAGGATCGAAGCTTATACCTGCAATTAGAGTTGTACAGGTACACAAGGGTACGCTTAGTACCTATAGCCCCGATATAGACAGTGAAAAACCAACTCAACCGTGGGAGCTTCGGGAGCTAAGAAAGAAAGTCTCAGATGGAATAAACTCTTGCAACAAGGGACAAGACGAGAAAGAAGAGGGAAAAGGGAAAAAGAGAGAGAAGCCGGTCTCCAGCCCGAGATCCTCTCTCTCCACATCATCGGCCGGAGATGGCTTCGGATCTCGGGCGTGGGGTCCGGAGATACTGGTAACCAGGTACTGGATACTTACCTAGAGACGATCGTCGAGAAAGGAGCGCCCTTGGTCCCTTGAGTGGTTCTTGCGGGGCTCCGCATTTTCGTTCGCAGTCGATGAGTGGAGGTGGAGATGGGGGCGGTCAGGGCCATTGGCCTGACCTGAACATGTCATATGTATCAGGAGAACGTAATGCATGCATACGTTGTTTGATCCTTCAATTAATTGTCTATGGGAATCTGACAAGGCAAGTCCTCAGAAGAAGAGAAGAGCTTTTGAGATCGCTTGTTCCCTGGAATGAACGTCGGCTATCGGGGTTCCTCCGTCCCCACATCTATCGCGACAGGTAGTCCAGATTATCGACCCCGTTCCTGTCCCTGCAGCTATCCGGTACTGATGCAGGCCGTGGTGCCGGTAGATCCTGAGCCTCGGGAAAAAAGAGGCTGGCTGGTGGTAATGTTTTCAGTTCCCAGGCCAGGCCAAGAACCCACAAACAGAAGATAAGAGTTATCACAGGTCATGTGATCAGGACAGTAGTGATGCCAAGATCGGGGTAATGGTGACCACCACTTGGTAGTATCAGCTATCATATGGAACAGACAACTACCATACTGGATAGTAGTGGGAATAGTAACTAATACAGAGAATGGTAACCAAGAGTTACCAGAGAAGGACAAAGTTATATAAGAACACTCATTACAGCGGTAAAACTAACCCAAAGGCGTAATTCACAGGTCCATTTTACCAAAAAAAAAGAAAGCCGCAGTCAGAGAAAGTCCAAATCCATATATACACCTCAACGTCAGTGGTATCCTTGCAAACTCAGGTAGAATATCCAACCAAGAAGATCTCCAAAGCCAAAATCCATAGTATCCCTGCGCCATATTGCAGTCCTGAATCCCCAAAACAACTAAACCTAATAAGCGTAGCGAGCCACCCGTGTAGGTCCAAAACATGGAAAATAAATGCAGGATGCTGGTCAAGAGGACAGAAGACAATACAGCCCCGCCTCTCTCCTGCAACGGAACCGAGGCAGGCAGACGGGTCCTGCCGTGGATAGATATCTCACTTGATATCATGTCCATGGTTGAGCACAAGTAGAACCCAATCTACTATGGCAAAAATAGCTTGCATGCAAGCAGGAAACCCCAACGCCATCGCTATTCACACAATCAGAGTCGTCAGTATCATCACAGCATGCTGACAGGAAATAGAGGCGCCTTTCAACAGACGGTAGCGCGAAACGTGCTAGCAGAAGATCGTCATCACGGCTTGCTGTCTTTGCGAGACAAGAGGCCTCCGACATCCTGCAGCTCTATCTCGCTCCCTGGCCTTGCAGGTCCTGCCCCACGATCGTGAGACAGAAGACCTCCGGCGTCCTGGAGCTCCATCACATTGCCCTCCATCACAGGTCCCGTGACATCAGGGCCGGGACGGTATGGAGGAACAGGGGCTTCCGATGGAGACGGAAAGTCCATCCTGGACCCTCCACTGGCACTGTTCGCTAAAGGGGTGCGATTCCGTGAATCCCTGCGAGAAAAATTCCGTGACGCAGAAATATGGGAAGATGACGAGGGCAGTAAGCCACCGACATCTTGCAAAAATGCTGCGCTTCCGCGGCGGTATCTTCGTGGTTCGGTGTTCGGTGCGGGATCTTGAGAGAAGCTGGGCGCCGAAGAAGTCTTCGGAGACGCCTCTAGCAGGCCTCCAACGTCAAAGAAAGAAACCTTCCGAGGTGAGATCATGGAAGAATCAACAATACCGGCGGACTTGGTTCCCGGAGAAGTGTTTGTTTCTATATACTCATGAGGGCTGATCTTCTGACCACCTAAACTGTCCGTAGAGGCGCGGTTATCGTCCGTACCGTCAGAGTTGCGCTTGAAGGTCCAGTTTGGATCAACTGTACCGGTCCGCGCAGTTAGAGGATGGGTGGGCAAGGCAACTGGGGCCGGACGGACCGCCTGGATCTCAGTAGACTGCAGGCTAGGGTCTAGACGGATACCCAGATCGCTGGCGAGGTCGGCATCACTGCCCCAGTGGTGGTGTGTGATCGTGGCGCGCCTCACAGAACTACGGTCGAGGCTCTCGGTCACAGATCCCGATCCGAATACCTTCTTGAACTTGGGCTTCTTCACGCCCCTGTCCCTGACGAAGGACCCAATGACGATGGCATTAGACACTGCCGTGGCGACCAAGATTTCAAGAGATGCAATCAGCGAGCGATACTGCTGGGAGCCGTTGCGGCGGATCACAGAAGGCACTCGATAGCACGTAACTGCGACAAGGATAATAGACATGGCAAAGAGGAGGATAAGAGAGATTTTGCGTCTCAGGGGCATGGAGGTCAGGAGGACCAGAGGGATTGGAAAAGCCACAAGCAAGAGGTCTGTTATAACGTCGCAAGTCCCCATAGTGATCAGGTTCGCATAACCGGAACGGCACTTGGGGCCCGGGTCGGGCACGACCTGCCAGTAGTGGTCGAAGGGCTGACATTCCACCAAGGTTGCGATCACTACCGCAATCAAGGTCGATGCCAGGAAATAGTAGATGAATTTGAGAACCAGCTGAAAAGACCTTCGCCAGATGTTCTCTGTCAGCCGCTTCAGAAACTCACAGACGGTGTATTTGGCCGTCCAGATACTACCAACGGAGTCCGAGTCAGCAATTCAATCCACGTTGAGCGCAGTGGACCAAAGCACTTGATCTTACAACACGGCATAGAATATCCTTGCGGCGAGTACGAGCTTGCTCCCGATTTCCCTGCGTTGAACGTCTAGCTCAGTCAATCCCGCCGTTTTGGTATTGTTGGTTCCCCAGATCAAGACGACATGGATGAACGCCATTCGAATTATCAGTGGTGCCACGCTTGCTAACATCACTCTGTCTTCACGGAAAAGGCGCTCTGTCCTGATGTAGCGACCGCATACCCGGACGAGTATGATAGCGAGGGAAAAGCAAGTAGCCCACCAGCTCATCAAAAGAGTTGGGTTGTTGTGCAACCTTGTTTCGATATCAGGAGGGACATCGGAATAGAGCCCGCGAGCCGCCAACACCGACAAAGTCATGGCCACCGAGCCGCCTCCGAAGAGGGGTCAGGGTCAGGGAGATTACGATGCGAATTCAATTCTCGAGGGAGTTCATCGGATGGCTCTTCTGGCAGGTATTGCAGGTTTTCTGTGACTGAAGACTCCTGTAGATGCGCGTCGCATCTGATTGCATCTGATGCACACTGTGACCAGACATAGTTTTAGCTTTAGGGCTCAGCAGGCGGGGATGGGGAAATGAATTTTGCATACGTGTTGGTAGTAGAAACTCCCCACGGCACAGTTTCAACCTGAACGAGCAGGATACCTTTTTAGAGAATCAAAGGTCCGCAGGTATGGGGTGTAGAGAATGGCATCTGGAGAAGACGGCCTCAACGCTGAGGGCGGGCCATGTTGATGAAGTACCTGCTCGGGGGAGCCAGCATGCAGACCCCAGAGATAACAGTTGACCAGACAGAATCGCGCGATGTGCAGGTTAACGGCCTATCAAAGAGACGCTGATGTGCAAGCGCCCAGAAATCCTTTGAACACAGCCGCCAGGAGCAAGGACGATAGGACGTCACAGCTACGCCCAGGCCACTGGCGGTCGTCAAGGTTGACGGTTTGGGCGCGGCGGCGAAGTAAGATTGACATGGACAACTCGACAAGCTGACAGGCCGAGGGCCGTTGTGACCAGACAGGGCCCTCTATCGCACGATTAAGCTCATCAAACTCAGGACCCGGAGAAGCCCGATTGCGGGTTGTGACTTGTCCAGCGGCTCCAGCTGTTCATCTTCTCCGCGATCGCCATCGGGCCAGTGGGAACCTGGAGTTTAAAGGCAAAGGTGATGAGACGATCAACGCTCTCGATGGAGAGTTATGGGACCCAGGCAGATGGTTGACCGGCCTGTCTGTACGGAGTACGCTGCTCGCTGAGAGACGGATCGTAGACTAGACACACTGAGCTCCAGGGGGCAGACACGATGAGGAGGCTGGCTGCGGTGGGGCGGGAGATGAGATGCGACCTGCGACGAAGGGCCATCGTGATAAGAGACGATAATGTTGGCGCTGGCGCTCATAGGCCATGAATCATGATGGAGCTTCGACGGTCCCAGACATGGAGAAAATCACACTGGTCTTCATGTCTCTCTTGGGAAAGGAGTCAGCTGCATACTGCGTCCAAGGTCTTGGTGAATGTTTCTATGCTCTTTATCGTCTCCATGGCCGTTGAGCAGAGACCAGAGCGCCGGTCGGTCCACAATGAGAGTTTGTTATCGTAGTCGCTGCGTTGGCAGACCTCGGGCGTGGGAGATGGTGTCCCGTGCGAGGCTTTATCCTCACTATTACTACCTACGGAGTACGGGGTGCTTCGTACATACTCCGAAGAACATGTCCCCAACATCCCTACCAGTCATACATATGATGGAGAGATACCACTTATGCAGGTCTTTGTCTGGTCGCCTTCTCTGCCACTGCCAGGGGCGATCGCAGGGGTCTCCTGAAATGGAACGTCGGCCGGAGCAGAGAGACACACGAAACCAAGATCTTCGACTCTAGTGAGGTTGTGAGGAGCCCGATTAATCGGTGACAGTGACGTTTACCCGAGGAGGGTTATCATTTTCTCATTTGCAGCAGAGATAAATTACTTCTCACAGTGTCGTTCATCCTGGTCGCGTGCACACAAGGAGCTCTCCAGCGCTCAGATATCCTCTCAGACACAAAGACTCCCAACTGCTCCGTGCCCCTCAGCCGAAAACGCCACAGCCGCTTTAGCTATGATGGCATCATTGCTCCGTTTACCTAGGGATACATCTCTCCCATGGACAGCTCGTGCATGGGCGCAGCCTTTTCCTCGGCCCCCCACGTGGCGCAGAGACAATTACTCTACCAGTCTCTATTACCGAGAAAGAAGCCAATCAACTTCCCAGCGATAGGGGATTCCCTAGATACTGTACATAGCTAAGGAGCTATCCGTGCTCGGGCGCTCCTGTCAACCTCCTAGGCCAATTACCCTGGAACTTGCATGCGTGAGTAGCAACTCACACTACACCACTACTCGGTGCATATCCCTCCCTACAGAGTACTACACGGTGACAGACAGACGCATAGGCCAACAAGGGTCAGCAGCCAAACATACGCATACATCTAACAAGCTCCGCAAACGGACACCGCTACCGGCCGTCTCACTTATCTCACGCGAGCAACCAATCACCGTATTGGTCAACAGTCTGAAAGATCTGGGAATTAAGAGTGGCCCATGCTCCCCCGACCAGCGTTGACTCGGAAGTATATTTACGAACAGAAGACAAGCAATCAGAACGAGTGATCTCCTCTCATCTCTCATCTCCGCGAGGATCATGGGAAACGCTAGCAACTTCTCCGGTTAGGGGAAGGTAGAAGATCTTCCATAGGCAACTTCGCGGTAAACAAGATGTTATCATGCAGCCAGTTAGCAAAAGGATCTTCATGAAGGGGGCGAAATCTAGATAAGCACGTAACATCGTCCCAGGGACCTGGTGCCCTACGGGGCCCATCCACGGAACGAATACACGCAATCGTAGTCCGGAATCATACTTTATCTAGTTGTCACTCTTGAGACATACATACATTAGATACTTCGATAGGCATTTTCTTTCTCTCTTCGAATTCTATGCAGATGGAGATTTTCGATACGTCTCGCATCCTATAGTAGTGCCACGTCCGTCCATTAAACCAAGCTCTATGATAGCCCCCAAGTCCCCACTCTGCCACTACTGCGTGCGGCGTACATAGTACAAAGTACTACTCATGTAGAAGAGAAGGGAAGGGAAGGTAAGACAAGCTTTCTCTCTACAGATATGCAGACGTTGCATACATGCATGTGTTTTATCTCTTCCCTGCCCTGCATTTCATCTCGTCCTACAACCCATCGAAGCAAAGTTGGAGAAAACTTCCACGGGTCTGTCTGCAAGTAGACTTACCGGACAGCCGTGTCTTCCGTTCCATCAAGTCAAGACCATCGAGAACTTCTTGTTTCGGATATGCGTTCGAGTGTGGTAGTATGTGCCCAGGACTGGGATCTAGAACATATTGGGATCCTCCATAAACGTTTTGAGTCTCTAAAAGGGACAAAAACCTATACATGGACACATGGGTCTCGTCAAAAGTTCTCATAGAATATTCCAAAGCCATAAACACAGGGTAATTTGCCCATAATTAATTCACGGCGGAACTCCCTTGCACCTTACAGAGATGATGATTCTACACAACCGCTCATCATCCGCATAGCCAGGTAGATGGATCAGTTCGAGCTGTTCCATTAATTCTAACGTTACCTAGTTTCTTTCCCCGGGCATATCATTCTTCATATCGGTCGGTCAACAGTTCGGCAGAATGGTCACTAGAAGTTTCTTTCCGACGATAATCCCTATTATCCCCATTCTATCCATTCATTTAGAGCCCCGTGTATCGAAATTTGTATGAACTTTTTTCTTTTCTTTTTACAGCATAAATATACGGCTATCCATGGAGAGTTCCGGTGCCTGCAGCAGATAAATAGATAGAGCCGCAGCCCGCACCGCTTCTGAAAGGCCTATTCGTGTGTGTTCTCTGGATATTATATCGCGACATTCCCGCATAGAGAAATTCTATGCCGTTTCCTTACCCCCAGCCTGTATTCGCTCGTTCCTACTTCGTCCCCGATTCCCTAGTACCTAGCTCCCTAGGTATCCAGAAGCGTCTGGATATTATCTCCGTTTATTGCTACTAAGAATGGCGAGGAGCAGGGTTGTAGTTGCCTATCACTGAGCCGAAGAGACAAAAGTCTTGATGCTCAGTGTCGATATGCCTAATTTGCCGAGCGAAGCAAAGCAATATAAGCTCAAGTCTGTGAATTCTTTTTGGCGCTCTCATTAGTCCATTAAGCTCTGATCTGATTGGCTGTGAAAAACAGCAGTAATGTGACATTTAAACTATTGGGGATATAGAAATCTCAACATCACACTGGCATCCAAGTCCTTTAGAACCTCATCTTTGCAGCTTAGTTCCTACTCCTAAATAACCCATATTCTTTACAGCATATGTGATTGCATCAAACTGTCTACAGCAGCTGCTGTGGCAGCTTGTTGGCTTAGAAACGGCTGATCGAAATCCAGTAAATGCACCAGTGCCACAGCAGACCTTCATTTGCCTGTGGAAAATGCTGAGATATCATGATCAAGTCTGACCTTGACTGCTGGGCTGTGGAGGCACACTTTTACAAAAGATGAGCCCGTTTGACTACTATTACTACTGCTACTAGGAAATAGGATTCGCAAACAACTTCAAATTCAATGGTTTTCCTAAGACGCTGCGCAAGGACTTAGTGCCATTTACACACTAAGAGGTATTTTACTACTTACTCTATACACCACTGGTCCGGGGATACCGTGGCCGGCAGCCTAAATGTCTTAGGCTGTCCCCCTTGCAAGTATGGGGTTTACCAGTATGCTTCGAAAGTGAATGCTTCATGTTATTTCATCTCATGTTAGGTAGCTAGATACAGTGCTATCCGGTGCCTCTTTCCCAAGATGCGGCGATGCCGAAGTCAGGGTTGACAGCTTCCGGGGATTGACCACCATTATCTCCTGTCAGACTGTGCGAACCTAGTATTCCGAAGGTATGATGATGAAAGCTCTCGATACCTGGTAGTAGGGGCGAAACGCTTCTTTAGGGTCATAAGGATGTTATGGGCATTGCCGTCATAGGTATAGTGCAAATTATCTCGCGATACTGTCTGCTGAATGAAGCATTTGAGATTTCGTACTGCTCTGACCTTGGATTCATGACGATCTAGGTCTCGTTCGTATTTGCGCCATTGATATCGATATATCTCTCGTCCCGGTTCATCTAGATCAGCAATAGATATTGCATTGATCTTGATCTTACTAGGATCCGGTTCCTGGGGTTCCGTCATCTCTAGGAGAGCTTCCCTATTCGGATCGACATATTCCCATATATCATTCACTTCTTGCAACCGTCTTGATGACTTGGATCCATTCGTCCCAATCATCGGAGCTGGCCAAGATGATCTGTCGAGATGCAGATGCCATGATGGAGGATTCGAAGGGGTTATGATAGGGAAAACGGTTCGACTTCTGCGCAGAGGTCTAGTGCTCGAGAATGGCAGTGACATATGACGAAGATGAATCGCGCCTCTATAAAACGCTTATGGATGGATATAGCAATAGAATGATGGAGGGGATTCAATATGAGGATGAAGATCAGTGCCTTAGAGCGACTCCGGGCTCATAACTGTCAGACTGCGCGAACCTCGTAATCCGAAGGTATGATGATGAAAGCTCTGATTATTCGAATCTACTTAACTGACTGACTATTTATCTCATGGAATTAGGGGTTAAGACCTTCGGAATATGGATACATCAAGCGATTCCGAAAGAATGATGTATCGATGCAATATAAAGGGGTACTGCAAGGGTATAATAGCCAATCATGGGTATAGGCAGTATAGTTCCTTTATTGCAGGGATTCTGGCCTTCGAGATGCCTGGATCGGCGCGTGCTGACTAGGCTCATAGGCTTCTTGGCATAGTTACCACTAGGTTATAACGTAATCCACCACCGAGCCGTGCGCCCAACGCGACCGCGTCAACTATGAAATTTGAACCTATTTTATTCAACCAAAACTGCTTTATATACAAAAGAAATTAGGAGAAATTGCGGCTAGGGAATTGATTTATCTTATGCCCTATAATATTGCACCCACTGCGCCTTGGTGATGCTCGCGTACGTGGTGGAGAGGCTTGAGCAGCTATCTCTGGGGTAGGTGCAGTAGGAGCTTCAGGAGCCTGATTTCTAGCTTCCATAAGATCTCTTGCTTCCTGGACCAAAAGGCTTCCTTCATGAGCTATATGCTTATTAGATTGCCGGCGCTTTTGCTTCTGTCTCTCATTTGCGGCACGTAGATCCTGGTTTTCCTTTGCAAGGATGACTGAGCTATTCATAGCAATTTGACATCCCTTGATAAGCTGATTTAAAGCTGCATCTGTTGGGCTTGGAGGACTCTGTGTACATCGCTTTAGGAAGGTCTTGATTGCAGTTGCCTGAAGCTCCAATTCAGCAAGATTATGAGGTGTTTCTGGTACCCAGGGGGCCTGAGTATTGCCTGATCGGCTGCCAGGTGGTGTAGGAGTCTTGAGCTGGATATGGAGCTTTGTAAGGACCTGATCAGGATTAAAAGGGACTAATCCAGTTGCTGAAAAGCCATTGATAAGATTCTCTGGCTTGTATGTCTCTGCACGAGCATGTGGATAGGCTGCAAGGAAATCAAGCTTGTCAATGTGGTTGATACCAAGGCGCATCTTATCCTCAACTATACGGCCATATGCTCGCTTTAAAACAGCAAAACAGCCGACATCCAATGGCTGCAGAAGATGTGAAGAATGTGGTGGCATGCAGATCAGGATAATATCATTCTCCATGCAGATTTGATCAAACTGTGGAGTCAGATGGCTTCCATGGCTGTCACGGAGTGGCTCCTAGGGAGCATTCTAGGAGCCAAACCGCTGCACTACCGGCAAAAGACTAGGATACGAAGCCAACGGCTTCGTATTGCTCTCGCTTATATAGCTTCTTGCCACGCCGTCACAATGGCCATCCATGATCAACATCCAATATCTCCCC